>NW_011474039.1:16224-18937 GCF_000754665.1 Bison bison bison
TGTCTTTTGGTTGGGGCATTCAACCCATTGACATTTAAGGTAATTATTGATAAATATGGTCCCATTGCCATTTACTTTGTTGTTTTGGGTTTGAGTTTATAAACCTTTTTTGTGTTTCCTGTCTAGAGAAGATCCTGTAGCATTTGTTGAAGAGTTGGTTTGGGAGTGCTGAATTCTCTGAGATTTTGCTTTTCTGTAATGCTTTTGAGTTCTCCTTCATATTTGAATGAGATCCTTGCTGGATACAGTAATCTGGGTTGTAGGTTTTTCTCTTTCATCACTTTAAATATGTCATGCCATTCCCTTCTGGCTTGAAGAGTTTCTATTGAAAGATCAACTGTTATCCTTACGGGGATCCCCTTATGAGTTATTTGTTGCTTTTCCCTTGCTGCTTTTAATATTTGTTCTTTGTGTTTGATCTTCATTAATTTGATAAATATGTGTCTTGGGGTGTTTTTCCTTGGGTTTATCCTGTTTGGGACTCTGGGTTTCTTGGAGTTGGGTGGCTATTTCCTTCCCGATTTTAGGGAAGTTTTCAACTATTATCTCCTGAAGTATTTTCTCATGCCCTTTCTTTTTGTCTTCTTCTTCTGGGAGTCCTACAATTTGAATGTTGGGGCGTTTCACATTGTCCCAGAATTCTCTGAGGTTGTCCTCATTTCTTTTAATTCTTTTTTCTTTTTTCCTCTCTGCTTTATTTATTTCTACCATTCTATCTTCCCCCTCACTTATCCTATCTTTTGCCTCTGTTATTCTACTGTTGTTTACCTCCAGAGTGCTTTTGATCTCAGTTACTGCATTATTCATTATTGATTTACTCTTTTTTATTTCTTCTAGGTCCTTGTTAAACTTTTCTTGCATCATCTCAATCCTTGTTTCCAGACTATTTATCTGTAACTCAATTTTGTTTTCAAGATTTTGGATTATTTTTACTATCATTATTCTGAATTATTTTTCAGGTAGACACCCTATCTCTTCCTCTTTTGTTTGGTTTGGTGGGCTTTTATCATGTTCCTTTACCTGTTGAATATTTCTCTGCCTTTTCATCTTGTTTAGGTTGCTGTGTCTGGGGTTATCTTTCTGTATGCTAGAAGTTTGTGGTTCCTCTTTATTGTGGAGTTTCCTCCTTGTGGGTGGGGTTGGACGAGTGGCTTGTCAAGGTTTCCTGGTTAGGAAAGCTTGCATCAGTGTTATGGAGGGGGTGGAGCTGGATATCTTCTCTCTGGAGTACAGTGAAGTGTCCAGTAGTGAGTTCTGAGGTGTCTAGGGGTTTGGTGTGACTTTTGGCTACCTGTATTTTTGTGCTTGGGGTTATGTTCCTGCATTGTTGGAGAATTAGCTTGGTATGTCTTGCTCTGAAACTTTTTGGCTCTTGGGTGGAGCTTGGTTTCAGTGTAGGTATGGAGGCTTTTGGATGAGCTCTTGTCGATTAATGGTCCCTGGAGTCAGGAATTTTCTGGTGTTCTCAAGTTTTGGATTTAGGCCTCCTGCCTCTGGCTTTCAGTCTTTTTCTTACAGTAGCCTCAAGACTTCTTCATTCATACAGCACCGATGATAAAACATCTAGGTTAATGGTGAAAAGATTCTCCACAGTAGGGGACAACCAGAGAAATTCACAGTTACATGGAGAAGAGAAGAGGGAGGATGGAGATAGAGGTTACCAGAAGGAGAAGAGAGGGAATCAAAAGGGGATAGAACAATCTAGCCAGTAATTAATTCCCTATTTGCTCTCCACAGTCTGGAACATCTAGAGTTTCACAGAGTTCTATAGAGAAGAGAAGGAGGAAGAAGATAGAAGTGACCAGGAGGAGAGGAGGATGAGTCAAAAGGAGAGAGACCAATCTAGCCTGTGATCGGTTCCCTAAGTGTTCTCCACAGCCCGGAGCACCCAAAGACATTCACAGAGTTAAGTAGAGAAGAGAAGGGGGAGGGAGGAGATAGAGGTGACCTGGGGAAGAAAAAGGAGAGTCAAAATGGGAGAGAGCAGTGAAGCCAGTAATCACACTCCTAAGTAAAAATGGGTACTGAAGATTGGATTCTTAAAAATACAGAATTGATAACAAATACCAAAAAGCAAAGATTAAAAATCTACAGTAGACGTTATACTCTCAAAAATACAATACTAAAAAAACAAAACAAAATCGCAAAAATTATATAAATATGTATATAAGAAATTTGCTTTAAAAACAATGTGTTTTTTTTTTGCTATGTAATAGAAGGTTTTAAAAATGAAAATTAAAGGAGTAATAAAGAACTTAAAAATAAAAAAGAAATGATAATAGTACAATATATCTACGAATTTCCCTGGAGCTGCTGAGGCCAGTGTGGGGTCAGTTCAGTTTCAGATAATTCCTTGTTCCAGCTTATACTTCTTCTTGAGGTCTATAGGTCCCTTCAAGTGTAGCCAATGCTAACTACAGGGTTTTAATCTGTTACACCTGTCACTTCTAAAGCGGTTCTGTCTTCTTTGTTTATTTTGGCTTCCTCTGTTTGCAAGTCTGTTCAGTATCTAACTTCTTCCCTGACACAAGGGTGCAAAGGTGGTCATTTATTTAGGCTCTCTTGTTTAATTGTGCTGCTGGGAGGGAGGAACACTGCAAACAGATATCACTGGCATGTGCAGAGTGCTTTCCATGTCTGGGCCACACTGGGTTTGCCCCCGCTCACGGTGTGTGTACTTTCCTGGTCTGCACTGCTCAGGTTTCAGGTTGCT
>NW_011474040.1:0-539 GCF_000754665.1 Bison bison bison
TTGGCTCTGAGGAAAGAGTTGTGTTCTAGGTAACAGCTTGTGGGTGCTTAGGGTTAATCACAGTATTACACAGCCATAAATTCCCTTTGCAGAGAGCTGTCTCGGTGGATTTGCCACTCTTGTCAATCCCTACTAGGCTCTAGCTAATCAGGTCATGAACACAGTAGCTGAGACCAGAGTCAAACAGAAACTTGTCAAACTGTTTTGACTGTCTTAACATGACTGAAGCACGTTCACAGTGAAAACATTTTGAGACTATTCACAACTGTCGGAGCACCACTTCAGTGTGGTTCCCAGCCCTCCTACTCCCATTCCCACACCTACACTTCCAACGTGTGTGGGGGCTGTTGTAGAGAGGCCGTGTTACTGGAGTGGAAAGGGTTTGAAAGAAAAGGCTGTGCATAAAAGTAACTAACTGATAGCCAATGTGGAGGTTTCTGCTGGGAGTCTGCCCTAGACTGACAGCAGAGCTGCAAATCTAGAGTAAGCTGACCCATCTGAAACATTCCCCAAATGGCCCTTGATAGAAACATTTGGCA
>NW_011474041.1:0-836 GCF_000754665.1 Bison bison bison
CCAAGTCCAAGAAACCCAGAGAGTCCCAAACAGGATAAACCCAAGGCGAAACACCCCAAGACACATATTAATCAAATTAACAAAGATCAAACACAAAGAACAAATATTAAAAGCAGCAAGGGAAAAACAACAAATAACACACAAGGGGATTCCCATAAGGATAACAGCTGATCTTTCAGTAGAAACTCTTCAGGCCAAAAGGGAATGGCAGGACATACTTAAAATGATGAAAGAAAATAACCTACAGCCAAGATTACTGTACCCAACAAGGATCTCATTCAAATATGAAGGAGAAATCAAAAGCTTTACAGACAAGCAAAAACTGAGAGAATTCAGCACCACCAAACCAGCTCTCCAACAAATGCGAAATGATCTCTAGACAGGAAACACAGAAAGAGTATATAAACTCGAACCCAAAACAATAAAGTAAATGGCAACAGGATCATACTTATCAATAATTCCTTAAATGTAAATGGGTTGAATGCCCCAACCAAAAGACAAAGACTGGCTGAATGGATACAAAAACAATACCCCTATATATGTTGTCTACAAGAGACACACCTCAAAACAAGGGACACATACAGACTGAAAGTGAAGGGCGGGAAAAAGATATTCTATGCAAATAGAGACCAAAAGAAAGCAGGAGTAGCAATACTCAGATAAAATAGACTTTAAAGCAAAGGCTGTGAAAAGAGACAAAGAAGGACACTACGTAATGATCAAAGTATCAATCCAAGAAGAAGATATAACAATTATAAATATATGTGCACCCAACATATAAGCACAACAATATGTACGACAAATGCTAACAAGTATGAAAGGGGAAATTAACAATA
>NW_011474042.1:0-997 GCF_000754665.1 Bison bison bison
CAAACAATGAATTTCACTTTTCTCAATGCACATGGAACCTTCTCCAGGATAGATCACATCCTGGGCCATAAATCTAGCCATGGTCAATTCAAAAAAATTGAAATCACTCCAAGCATCTTCTCTGACCACAATGCAGTAAGATCAGATCTCAATTTCAGGAAAAAAACTATTAAAAATTCTAACATATGGAGGCTGAACAACACGCTGCTGAATAACCAACAAATCACAGAAGAAATCAAAAAAGAAATAAAAATATGCATAGAAAAGAATGAAAATGAAAATACAACAACCCAAAACCTGTGGGACACTGTAAAAGCAGTGCTAAGGAGAAGGTTCATAGCAATACAGGCATACCTCAAGAAATAAGAAAAAAAGTCAAATAAATAACCTAACTCTACACCTAAAGCAACTAGAAAAGGAAGAAATGAAGAACTCCAGGGTTTGTAGAAGGAAAGAAATCTTAAAAATTAGGGCAGAACTAAATGCAAAAGAAAAAAAGAGACCATAGCTAGCAAAAATCAACAAAGCCAAAAGCTGGTTCTTTGAGAATAAATAAAATTGACAAACCATTAGCCAGATTCAACAAGAAACAAAGGGTGAAAAACCAAATCAATAAAATTAGGAATGAAAATGGAGAGATCACAGCAGACAACACAGAAATACAAAGGATTATAAGAGACTACTATCTGTAATTATATGCCAATAAAATGGACATCTTGGAAGAAATAGAAAAGTTCCTAGAAAAGTATAACTTTCCAAAACTGAACCAGGAAGAAATAGAAAATCTTAACAGACCCATCAGAAGCACGAAAATTGAAACTGTAATCAGAAATCTTCCAGCAAACAAAAGCCCAGGTCCAGACGGCTTCACAGCTGAATTCCACCAAAAATTGAGAGAAGAGCTGACACCTATCCTATTCAAACTCTTCCAGAAAATTGCAGAGGAAGCTAAACTTCCAAACTCATTCTATGAGGCCACCATCACCCTAATACCAAA
>NW_011474043.1:0-1632 GCF_000754665.1 Bison bison bison
TACTGTACCACTCATGTCAGAGAGGAACAGGTGACTGTGTAAAATATTTTCAATTTGTAAAATGTTGTGTTTCAATAAAATATGTGTGATGGAAAAGCTTCCATTGTAGATGTTATTGTTTGTGATGACTCCAGGCACCATCAATGAAGATGTGGCTTCGCATGTGCATCACAGCAGATGCCGAGTGGGACTCTGGGCTCAGTAATCTGGGCACTGATGGGAGGTGGTGGGTGGTAGGGGGAGGGGCTCAGGGACAGAACTGAAGTTCTGCCCTTTTTAAGGTAAGAAGGATGGTAGGTAATCTGACATCTTCCTAGGAGAAGTGATCCTTGTCACCTATTCATGAGGATGACAGATGCATACCTGGATATCGTGTGTGCATGAGGGGTGTATCTCCTATTCCTGCTAAGGGTGAGGGTATGAGGAGTGGTCTAGCATAGTTCTGGAGAACATCAGAAGTCATGGGAACAAAAACATGGAAGCACACCATAATCTCCTGGTCCAATTTGAATTAAAATCCAGTCCTTTGAGTATTAGGAATTATTCACTACATATCACTCATTACCAGAATATGAATGAACAAAATCGAAAAGGTAACTTGAGTGGCTGAAGTTTTTGCCTTTGACTAGTGATCAACTGAGTGACTTCACTTTCACTTTTCACTTTCATGCATTGGAGAAGGAAATGGCAACCCACTCCAGTACTCTTGCCTGGAGAATCCCAGGGACAGAGAGGAGCCTGGTGGGCTGCCATCTATGGGGTCACACAGAGTCGAACACGACTGAAGTGACTTAGCAGCAGCAGCAGTGATTTTAAAAAATGAAATTCTACACACATTACTTAAAATTTCTAATAGTAAATTCATAAACCCTTTCTAGAGCTGATCTTGCTGACAACATTTTGTGAAATAAACATTCAACTGGCAACATGGTGCAGGAATAGTAATTCCAGAGAATTTTAAGATAACTCTTTAATCTGCTTATTGAACATAAGCAAAGGGGGAAGCATCCAGGAGTTGGGCAGGCAGGCAAGTTAGGTGGGTCACAGGCACAACCTGGCCCCAGGTGGAAATGCCAGGTTATAGGGATATGCCAGACAGGTGAAGGGAAGTACAAGAAAGAGGGCCTAGGCAGGCAGATCCCCCAGAACATCTGCAGTCCAGCCCCAAGTCAGGTCATGAGGGCTTAGTCTAGAGTCTGGCTCAGGGAGGCAGGGTTGAGGCCTGGCTCCAGGCCCTTGGAGGGGTCTAGTATGGACTGCCAATTCCTTTGAGCCTCCATGAGCAGGTGATGTAACTCAAGTTGTGTCTACCAGTTAGATTCAAGCACTGTGGGAGGCTGCAAGAGAGGTGCTCAATTCTCTCCTCCAGGTGGTCCAGACAGGTGTTGACCTTGTCCAACATGGGGTGGGTGGCTACCCATACTGCTCCTCGGGCGAAGCCATGGTCCTTGTCTTCTGTGTGCACATCCACAGTCACGCCCTGTTCCACATGGCCGCCACACATGATGGGCACGTGCTTGCACAAGGCTCATGTAACTTTGGATTGAGGGGGAAAACTTGGGTGCCTGGACAGCCTAAGGCAAGGAGGGCTAAGGAGGTCATTAAAACCTTGTGCTCATTGAAATCATCCTC
>NW_011474043.1:1732-2549 GCF_000754665.1 Bison bison bison
AATATTGGGTTCAAGTCTTCACTTTTCATTTTCCTAGTGAATTGTGGTCCTCTCTGCCAGGAGATGATTTCCCTACCCCTGCACTTTCTGCACACTGTTTAATTTGTTTATAATGTTTCTTCCTCTTGCATAATAACATAACCTGAGGGAGTTCTGAGAAGGAACACCTCTTGCTTCTGCGGATGCTGTTATCCTCCTGAGATGCTACCTTCCCTCACCTTTTCATGATCTTCTCCTGCAGCTTTACTGACTTGTGCACTGCTTTGATGGTTTTTCTTTCTCTGAGTGTCCAGGAGCTCTAGCACTTTCTGGTTTCAACTGCTTAAGTTGTTCTCTGACCTAGCACCACGCTTTGCAAGGATTTTCCTGCCAGGTCCTTAAAGGAGCATTCCTGAGTTGTCACATTGGCAAGAGGCTTATTGAGCTTTTTAAATGATTTCCACACATATAAAGAGGCAGATGAAGAACTGACACATTTTCCAAAGTTAACCTTCTAAAGCAAATGGAGGAGCGAAGGTGTGCTGTCAGTTTAATAGGGAAAATTAAAGCTTTGTTTCTTATGTAACTTTGTATTTGCCTCCAATACCCTAACATGAGAAATCAGGTCTCTGCAGGTTTCTGTCCCCCACAAATCGTGATTGCCACACCCTGGGCCAGATTCAGGCCACAGGGAACTTCTTTCAGTGGAACTTGTGCCAATAGTACCACAAGCAAGAGGAATAAGTAGGAGCCATTGTTCACCCTCCAGTTCATTTATATTTTACCAAAACCTGTGTCCTCATGGGGAGTTCTTTGTGGTCCTTTGCAGTAGCGAATA
>NW_011474043.1:3334-3918 GCF_000754665.1 Bison bison bison
CGACAATTTTCATACCCTGGTCCAGCCCTATGTTGTGGCAGCATGGAGCCCATCTCCTGAGGGAAGGACGAGGGTGGCAACTCTGACACTAAGGATCCCCGGTCCACTGAACTTCACAGGTTAAGGTCACTGTCCTAAACCAGAATGCCATCACTACAGAAACCAGACCCAAGTCTGGGTTTACCAGGGACACCCTCACACTGACCAGTGATCGATGGGCCAAGTTCTTGATCTGGCAATCCACAGAGAATAGTTCCAGAAGTGCAGTGAATAACCGGTATAATTTTCATTCAAATGCTTTTCAGTCTGCCCCCATGTATTATTCAAAAACATTCCAATCAAAGTATATAAGACACACCTTTTCCTGATAAGATGTACAATGATGGTTGGAAAATCTAACATTCAGAATGCTGGGAAACCGGTGCTTTCACTCCATTCATGAGTGGATTGAATTTGAGAGACATCTTTTGTAGGAGGTTTGCATATATAATATAAAGTTGATAATGTGAATGACCTTTTGTCAGGGTGTGTGTGTGTGTGTGTGTGTGTGTTCACCTGCACATGTGGAAGCCCTGTGCAGATTA
>NW_011474043.1:5074-6165 GCF_000754665.1 Bison bison bison
TGCACTGACACCCAAATGGTAGATTTGAAAAGAAATTGGATCTCAGTGGAGTTCACCACATCCAACTCATGTTTCTTTGCCTTGGGCCACTTATCTTCTTTCCCTTCGTTAACTCTCTTCTTCTCCCATGAGGCCAGAATATGCTTTCTTCCCCGAGAAGGCCATGTTGTTTCACATTCATGCTCCTGTGCACTTGCTCATCCTAAATCCTTTAAACCAACTCCTCTCTCTCCCACATTGTCCGTCAACTCTCATGCAACACACGTCAGCCTGGGGCATCTTTTCTTGACAGATGGGCCAGATATGGTCAACCAAATCTTCAGTACATTTTTGCCAATTCTTCTATCAGATACCACCCACATTGTGCCTTCTGGCAAAACAATGAGTAGGCAATAGGGTTTATGACATTCTCAGTGTGGAATATCACTGGGGATCTCTTAATGAAAAGTATGAGTTCAGTGTCTCCTTATGTGCTATTGAATCTTCATATGTATTGTCCTCTATATAGCTATATTATATGAGGATAAAATGAGCTACTAAGCTGATGAATTGGAAATTCGTGCTAAAATTTTTAAGAACAAAATGTATACATGAAGACATATGCAAAAGTTAATAAGTTAATGGAGACTTTCACATAGATGAAAGTAATACTTGTGGAACAAAACAGCTGGCGAACTGGTCAATATGTTTCTAAGATGTTGATTATGTTACACAAATTATAAGTAGGGAAAATGTCAGAGAAAGTAGACTCTGCGGGGAGCGAGCTTCGCCCCTGGCAAAGGTCATGAGGAAGGAGGCTTGGCATACGCAAAGGCGGGGATCAAGCCTCAGGAGTCTCCCTGGAAATTCTCGAGCAATCTACCCCCAAAACCAGAGTCTGCCTACTTTCTGCTTTGTGCTTTCACCTACACCTCTGACTTTACGGGGGGCTGTCCCCCACTACCTCTCTGAAAAAAGAGTTAGCTTACAGCTCCAGTTAATAATTCCTGGGTGTGACAGTGTTTCAACCTACAAACTCCTTTGGAAATCCTCTAGCCTGCCTGAATAGGTTTTTCCGGCCACATGTGATTGTTCAGAGCCTCCCAACTGCT
>NW_011474043.1:6265-6623 GCF_000754665.1 Bison bison bison
CCCTTTGGCAGAAGGAGGAGCATTGAACATTTGGACAGGCAGGCAAATAGTGTCAGTAACAGGCCCACAACTGACCCCAGGAAGGGATGCCAGGAGGTCGGGCCATGCCGGCCCCCCAAAGGGAAGTACCAGCAGCATGGCTTAGGCAGGCAGATCCCCTAGGAAATCTGGAGACCAGCCCTTAGCCAGGTGGTGAGGGCTAAGTCTAGACCCTGCCTCAGGGAGGCAGGGTAGAGGGCTGGGTCGGATGCACTTGGAGGGCTCAACTAGGGGCTGCAATCGTTGGGGCCTCTGTGTGAGGCTGCTGGAACTCAAAATGCATCTGACACTTGCATTCAAGCACTACTGCAGGTGGCCA
>NW_011474043.1:7711-8601 GCF_000754665.1 Bison bison bison
TGGGATATCATCAGACATGATTCACATCAATGGCCACAGTCTTCCTTGTCGTGCCTTCCCATGTGGATTAATCATCCTTTATGGATTACTGGAGAAGGCCTGTGACAGCTCTCCTGCCCTCTGGATTTTTGTGAAAGGCTCACCCAACAACCCCAGATTTGGAAGAGCTCACCTGTAATCTTTGTCTGGGCTTTCCAAGGAGCACCTAATCTCTACTGGAAAAGAAACACCTCTGGGCCAATATCTGGTTGTCTGTTTCTGATGTCTTTATTTTGTCGCCAATAGTTTGGAACTAATTTTCATATACTTGATTTTGCTGTTTCCTCCAAGTTCTATTTGAGTTCTATGAAGCCAAGTCTAACAACAGGATCTGTCTGTGATTTTCCAAACTATCAGTCAGAGTTGTTCAAAGAAACAAAACCAATCAGAGAAATTTTATATCTATATTTATGTGTGTGTATTCCTACACACACACACATAAACACACACACACATATATATAAATTATATATACACACACACACACATATATATGAAGAAGTTTTATTTTGAGGAATTTAGTTCCCTATTTGTGGAGTCTTAGACATTCTACAATCTCCTGTAAAGACAGGAAAGGCAGTGATATAATTTAGGCTCAGTCATTAGGCCTGTGAATCAGGGGGTCTGGTGGTGTGAATCTTAGTTGAAGAAATGTATTGTCTCAAGCAATGAGTTAGGAAAAAGAGGAAGAATTCTGCCTTTTGTTCCATTTGTGCCCTCAACAGGATTGGACGATGCCCACCCACATTGGGGAAGGCCTTCTGTTCTAATAAGTCACCAATTCAAATGCTCATCTCATCCAGAAACACCCTCACAGATACAACCAGAAATAGTGTTTAATTGGGACATTC
>NW_011474043.1:10035-10919 GCF_000754665.1 Bison bison bison
TACCATTACATCATCTTTCCTAGGAACCCTGTGCAACTTATGACCATGCAATCCAGCTAAGGGACCAGGGGGTCTGTGGTCCACACACCCTGTAGATGTTAGATGAGTTAAACACTCAAGGTAGTCAAGCCTAGCGAAGCTGCACCTTCTTGTTTGTACAACTCACAAATGGAGGACAGGTTCCAAAATCTCTCAGGAGGCCTCCAGGGAAAGCAGTAGGCTTCCAGTCTCACTCTGAATTTCTGTGAAGTTTAGCAACGTTTGCAGCAGAGATATGAAGTCCTCATATATTTCTTCCTATACTAACAGGAGAAATAACACTTCTTGTGGTTGGAGTTGGAACATGAATTCAGGAAAATGGGTAGGGAAATGATTTATGCCTGGGCCTTGTAGGTAGTAAAAGATTTTCAGAGAATGAAAAGCAGGAAAGGATATGAAAATCTTGAGAAGGGTGGTACCAATCCTAGGAGGCTTCTATGTGTTAGCTTGTTGTCAATGTTCTCGGGTCTTCCCAAAATGTTTGGAACTTGAACTGACTTGCCAAATTTCCAAGTGCAAACCTTGGTTCCTTCCCACTGTTCCCAGCCCAGTACTATCTGATCCCAGAGTTCATAAACAATTCCCCTGCAACTCTGCTCTGGTATATCTCCATGTCCATATCTAATATGAAAAACTCACACTATGCCTGGAAGGAGTAAAGTTCAGATGGCTTCCTGGAGGGGGAGGTAATAGCCCTAGGCCTGGGTAAACTGAATGTGCACTGTTTCCAAAGTCTAAGATGATAAGAAACAAAGCACAGAATCTGGGTAAAGATCTAAGAAGTAGAGCTAGGCATTGAAGGATGGACACACATAGAGAAACTCATAGGAATATGAGCAGAGATT
>NW_011474043.1:11099-11557 GCF_000754665.1 Bison bison bison
TCAGCTGGGCCTTGGAAAACAGTTTCCCTCCAGTAGACCTACGTGAGTGGAATGGACAATCGCCCCATCAATCATCTCAGACCCGCCAATGACGACGTTGGGAGGCGGGGCCGTGGAAACCTTGTTGAAGAAGCCCTAGCTTGTGAGCAAGCGCAAGACTAAGCTTCCGACTGTCTGGATTGTCGTGTGGGGTTTCCATCCACCATTCTCCTCAGTTAGGATTTGACGTGGCAGGTCCCTTTCCTGAGATCCCAAAAGCATTCGTTTTACTTACTCTATTCATATTTGGCTGTCTCCGGTGTGATTTGGAGAGTCAGGTAGGTGGTGTGTCCTAATGCACAATGACAGATGTTTCGGTCAGCTTCTGGGTGGATGGCAGAGGTCTCTCAGGCACTTCCGGGTTTGGTGTTCGGCGTTATTGTAACAGCCCGATGAAACTTGGAGAAAATTTTCTTTGT
>NW_011474044.1:0-507 GCF_000754665.1 Bison bison bison
TGGCAGGCAGATTCTTTACCACTGAGCCACTTGGGAAGCCCTGAAACTATCTTTCAGTTCAGGTCAGTTCAGTTGCTCAGTCGTGTCCGACTCTTTGCGACCCCATGAATCGCAGCACCCCAGGCCTCCCTGTCCATCTTTAGTTCAGAAGGCCCTCCTTTACATAGCAGTAACTGACCTATCAATTACAAGTAATTCCTAATTGTTCTTCAGATATGTCTCTCAGAGTCATTCAGGTATGCTTCCTTAAAGCACTTTAAGCCCAGGTCGAGTTTTTTGTTTTTTTTTGAGAATAATAAAGCTGTTTCTTTTTTTCCTTTTGGATTTTGCCCTGGTTCACACTGACCTTATTCTTATTACCATCTTCCCTAGATAATAGCCATTATCAAAGAGGGCTGATTTAAGGAAGAAGGTATTTGCAGCCTTGAGTTTGTATAATAGCTGAGCTCTTCTTGCGGAGGCACAAAATCACTTAAGGCCAGCATTTCAGGCTGGATCACAGTAGGC
>NW_011474045.1:0-680 GCF_000754665.1 Bison bison bison
AAATAACTGTCAACATCAGCAAAGCATTTAGCACAAAATTGCTAACAGATGTACAGTACAGTGTGATTCAAGAAGCTTTGCAAAGAAGTTGTGAGCCTTGAATATGAGGAACACATTGGCTTGTCATTGGAAGTTGATAACAACCAATTGAGAGGATCATTGAAGCTGATCCTCTTGCAACACATGAGAAGGTGCTACAGAACTCAACATTGACCATTCTATGGTCATTTGACATTTGAAGCAAATTGGAAAAGTGAAAAAGCTCAGTACGTGGGTATCTCGTGAGCTGACTGAAAAAAAAAAAGTCATTTTGAAATGTCATATTCTCTTATTCTATGCAACAACAATGAACCATTTCTCAATTGGATAGTGACATGCAATGAAAATTGGATTTTATCAATTGTTGGACTGGGAAGAAGGTCCAAATCACTTCCAAAAGTCAAACTTACACCAAAAAAATTGTCATGGTCACTATGTGGTGGTCTGCTGTTCATCTGATCCACTACGGCTTTCTGAATCCTGGAAAAACCATTACATCTGAGAAGTATGCTCAGCAAATGAATGAGATGCACCAAAAACTTCAACACTTGTAGCCATTATTGGCAAAGAGGAATGGCCAAATTCTTCTTCATGACAATGTCTAACTTCACATCACACAACTAATGCTTCAAAAATTGAAC
>NW_011474046.1:0-505 GCF_000754665.1 Bison bison bison
GCAGATGATACCACTCTAATGTCTAAAAGTGAAAAGGAACTAAAAGTCTCTTGATGAGGGTGAAAGTGGGGATTGAAAAAGCTGGCTTAAGACTCAACATTCCATAAGCAAAGATCATGGAATCCAGTATCATCACTTCACGGCAAGTACAAGGGGAAAAATGGAAAAAAACAGTGACCGATTTTATTTCCTTGGGCTCCAAAATCACTGTGGACAGTGGCTACAGCCATGAAATTAAAAAGCTCATACTCCTTGGAAGAAAAATTATGACAAACATATACAGGGTATTAAAAGGCAAAGACATCACTTTGCTAACAAAGATTCGTATAATCAAAGTTATAATTTTTCCAGTACTCATATGGATGTAAGAGTTGGACCTTAAAGAAGGCTGAGCACTGAAGAATTAATGCTTTCAAATTGTGGTGCTAGAGAAGACACAGCAAGGAGATCAAACCAGTCAAACCTAAAGAAATCAACCCTGAATATTAATTGGAAGAACTGATAC
>NW_011474047.1:0-531 GCF_000754665.1 Bison bison bison
ATGGGGTCACACAGAGTCGGACACGACTGAAGCGACTTAGCAGCAGCAGCAGCAGCAGCAGCAGCAACTCTGGGGATTCATTCCTCATTTAAACCAGGATCATTTGCTTTGAAACATTGATATGTATGTAAACTTCATCAGCCACAGTGGAAAGGTGGGACTTTTCATCTTTTTCTGATTCCTCAGAGCAATAGAACAACAAACAATTCTTTATCCACTAGCCTGAAAAATAAGGACAATAACTGTTGTTAAACTGCCTATCATCCACCATGTCCATTATCAACTTTTAGCAATAGAAACTTCAGATTTCAGCAAAACACTGGCTGCCCAGCCAGAGAGTACATTTCTCAGCCTCTGTGGCAGCAGTGTGAGACCATGTGATTCAATTTTAAAAAATAAGAACAGAAGTGATGTGTGTAACGTCTGAGTTATATGATCTTAAAGGAAACTGCTCATCCTCCATTGAGTCTCTTCTTCTCATGGATAGGAATGAATTTGTGTTGGGTAGCAGTTCACTTTGAGTCTAAAAGA
>NW_011474048.1:0-676 GCF_000754665.1 Bison bison bison
ACAGAGGATGAGATGGTGGGATGGCATCACCAACTCATAGGACATGAGTTTGAGTAAGCTCCGGGAGTTGGTGATGGATAGGGAAACCTGGCATGCTGCAGTCCATGGGGTTGCAAAGAGTCGGACATGACTGAGCGACTGAACTGAACTAATTGTTCCTTGTGCCTGGAGGTCATGCCCTCTCCTTACTCTCCCACCAGAATTGATGCCTTATGGAAATATAGTTCACCCTTTGAGGCCATGCCCGCCTTTGCCACTGGACTGTGAGTTCATTGAGAATAGGAACAGAAGCCCCCTCATTTGTCCCCAGGGAGCAGCTCAGCTCCTGAACTCTAGGAGCCACTCTTGCTTACACATCCCCATCTGCTCCCAGGCTACAAGCTCTTTGTGGGTAGGCAATATTGCTTTACCTGTGTGCATCTGGGAGCCTCGTTTTCTAAGCCCCAGGGCATGGCCCAGGGTGAGACTTGGTGTTGGCTCTGGAATCTCCTGGAGAGAGAGATGAATGTGCCTGGTCTTGTTGTGAGAGGCCTAAACATAAAATGGCAGGGCAGGGGCAGAGGCTTCCCTGCCCTCCCCTGAAGGTACTCTTTGATGTCCGCTTCCCCGCCCCCATGGACAGAGGAGCCTGGCGGGATATGGTCCATAGGGTTGCAAAGAGTTGGCTGTGACTGAA
>NW_011474049.1:0-739 GCF_000754665.1 Bison bison bison
TTACTCATCTATATCAGTGTTTCTCAAAATTTTTGATCTGAGGAGTCCTTACAAACTTAAGAACTATGGAGGACCTCAAAGAGCTTTATTTATGTGGGTTATGGTTATTTGTATTTAACATATTAGAAATTAAAATTCATAAATTTTAATTATCTATTATTTCATTTAAAGTAATAACAAATCCATTGAAATTAACATAAATTGCATTTTTATGAAAAAAATTATTCTCAAAAATTTAGTGAATGGTAATATTTTACATTTTCCCCAACCTCTCTGATGTCTGCCTTAATAGAAGACAGCTGGATTCTTATATCTGCTTCTGCATTCAGTCTGTTAACTATTAATATAAGTTATTTTGCCTGAAGTATAGGGAGAAAATTTGGCCCCTCCTAGATCTGTAATTACAAAACAAAGGACCTCACAAACCCTCAAGAATCTTTAGACTACTCTTTGAGAATCACTGATCTGTATATTTAAGTCCCCTAGTGATTCCTACAGAGAAGGCAATGGCACCCCACTCCAGTACTCTTGTCTGGAAAATCCCATGGATGGAGGAGCCTGCCCATGATGTAGGCTGCAGTCCATGGGGTCACGAAGAGTCGGACACGACTGAGCAACTTCACTTTCACTTTTCACTTTTAAGCATTGGAGAAGGAAATGGCAACCCACTCCAGTGTTCTTGTCTGGAGAATCCCAGGGACGGGGGAGCCTAGTGGTCTGCCGTCTATGGGGTCGCACA
>NW_011474050.1:0-531 GCF_000754665.1 Bison bison bison
CAGCCAGCACTCACCTCGCCGCTGCAAGGATGTGAGGAGCTCCAGTTGGTAGTTGTGTCTGCACACCGTGTCCACCTCGGCCCGCGTCTGCTTCAGGAAGTCGTGGCTATTGAAGTACTCGGCGTCCCGCTGCCCCAGCGGGGAAACCGCCCGGAACTCGTTCACGTCGCTGTCGAATCGCACGTGCTCTTGCCGGTTGTAGATCTGTTTTTTCACACTCCGCACCCGCTCTGTCCCATTGGTGAAGTAACACTGGTATATAAACTGGTACACGAAATCCTCTACGGAGAGACAGCCGCTCGGTCAGGGCTCAGCCCCACAGTCCCACGTCAGCCACTGCCAGCTAGGCCCATAAACCTCAAACTCAAATTCTGAGACTAGAGACCACTGCTGCTCTACACTTCCCCAACCCAGGAACCCATAGTAATGAGTCCAGACAAGGTCTTGGAGGAATGAAGTGTCTTCTCTGGATAAATCATATCTTAAAGAAAAAAAAGCCATGCTCACTTTGTCTTGGCACGTGTAGTAGAT
>NW_011474051.1:0-565 GCF_000754665.1 Bison bison bison
ACAACCCTGTAAATATACTAAAACCCACTGCACTGTATGCTTTGAATGGGTGAACTGGATGCTAGGTGAATTGTATCTCAATAAGAAAGCTGTTATTAAAAACACACCTAGCTAAATTGCACACTATGACTAGAGAAAAGTACATGCGTAGAGAAAAAAAAAATTCAAATTTTAAAATGCTTTGTAATGTGATCATATAATTATAATGACAGAAGTTTTTAATGAACCCAATTAATGGAGAGCAATGAGCACAGGAATTTCCAAGTTAATTTTGTGAGCATTCCATGTGGTCTTCAGTAAAGATTCATTTTATCACTTTGAAGCCAGACTTAGAACATCTGGAGACAAGGACTGAAGAAGTAGGAGACAACGTTCCCTAAAAGTCAAATGTAGAAGACAGATTAGGAAGGTGACTGGCAAGCACACGGTAGGTCCGCATTCATATTAGCCAAGAGGAGATTTCTCGTGTTACATCTGAGCCCCTTCTCTCTTCTCCCGGGCAGTTTCATTCTCTCCTGTAACTTTGACTTCTTTTGAAGTCATGATCCCAAGGCTGTTTCCAGCA
>NW_011474052.1:0-619 GCF_000754665.1 Bison bison bison
TTTTTTTCTGTTTATAGAAGTGAACAAAGAAAGAATATGTGTCACATCACAGCACTAATATGTCACAATCAGCCATATGCAGATAAAAGTTTCCTTGAAATCCTCATTTCTTCTCTCCCAGGAAGTCATGATCCAGGAAACATGGCTTTCACTATGAAACTCCTCTGCCCTTGCTGATGTTACTGGATTCCTAAACTGATCAGTAAATTGATTAATGCATAGATGTGTAGTGATCAAACGTGCATAATTGCAAATGCACTAAACATGTAAATTCAACTGTTTGGAAAATCTAGTGACAATAAAGCAGGGGAACTCTGTTTAGGATGCATGGTGTGAATCCTGCAAGGATCTTGTTAAGAAGAGAGAATAAACCACAGGTGGTAGTTTTTTTATTTTATTTTATTTTTAAACTTTACAATATTGTATTAGTTTTGCCAAATATTGAAATGAATCCGCCACAGGTATACCTGTGTTCCCCACCCTCCTCCCTCCTCCCTCCCCATACCCTCCCTCTGAGTCGTCCCAGTGCACCAGCCCCAAGCATCGAGTATCGTGCATCGAACCTGGACTGGCGACTCGTTTCATACATGATATTATACATGTTTCAATGCCATCTCCC
>NW_011474053.1:0-516 GCF_000754665.1 Bison bison bison
AGAGTTGGACACACTGAAGCGACTTAGCAGCAGCAGCAGCATTAAATCTATAGATTCAATGGGTAGTATATTCAATGGTTTATGTTTTGGGTAGTATACTCATTTTCACTATTTCAATTCTTCCAATCCATAAACATGGTATATTTCTCCATCTATTTGTGTCCTCTTTGATTTCTTTCATCAGTGTTTTATACTTTTCTATATATAGGGCTTTTGTTTTTTTAGGTAGATTTAGTCCTAAGTGTTTTATTCCTTTCGTTGCATTGATGAATGGAATTGTTTCCTTAATTTCTCTGTTTTCTCATTGTTAGTGTATAGGAATGCAAGGAACTTCTGTCTGTTAATTTTATATCCTGCAACTTTACTATATTCATTGCTGCTGCTGCTGCTAAGTCGATTCAGTCGTGTCCAACTCCGTGCGACTCCATAGTCGGCAGCTCACCAGGCTCCCCCGTCCCTGGGATTCTCCAGGCATGAACACTGGAGTGGGTTGCCATTTCCTTCTCCAATGCATGA
>NW_011474054.1:0-535 GCF_000754665.1 Bison bison bison
AAAAATCTAGAGTAGAGTTTGGAATTTCAAAAGTACGATGTTAAAGAAAAGAAGAAGAAGAAGAAGAAAGTCATAAAAATTATAAAGAAAATATAGGTACAAAATTGATAACAAATATCAAAAAGCAAAAATTAAAAATCTAGAGTAGAATTTGAATTCCAAAAATACAATGTTAAAGTAAAGAAGAAGAAAAAGAAAGAGAAAGAGAGGAAAAAACAAAACCAAAACAAAGTCACAACAATTATATAAAAAAATAAAGGTACAAAATTGATAGCAAATACCAAAAAGCAAAAATTAAATATCTAGAGTAGAGTTTGGAATTTCAGAAATACAATGGTAAAGAAAAGGAGAAGAAAAAAAGAAAGAGAAAAAAAAAAACAAACAAAGTCACAAAAATTATAAAATATATATACATGAAGTTTGCTTTTAAAAAAATAGTGTCTTTTTTCCCCCCTCAAAGTAATAGTAGGTTATATAAGTGAAAATTAAAGGAGTAATAGAGGACTTAAAATTTTAAAAAAAATTAAAGAAAGAA
>NW_011474055.1:0-667 GCF_000754665.1 Bison bison bison
CAATATTGTGCAAACATTACTTCTATCTGGTTTCAAAATATTTTCTCATCCTATGAGGAAACTCCATACTCATTAAGCAGTCACTCCGATTCCCCCTTCCCCTCAGCCTCTGGCAACAACTAATTTGCTTTCTGTTTCTGTGGATTTATCTATTCTAAATTTCTAATATAAATAGAATTGTACAATATATGACCTTTTGAATATGGTTTATTTAGAAAAATGTTTTGAGGTTCATCCATGTTGTAACATGTACAGATGCTTCATTCTTTCTACATCTGAATAATATAAATGTGGTATGTATATACTACATTTTGTTTATGCACACACTGATGGACACATATGAATTGTTTTCCACTTTGGATTATCATTAATAGTGTTACTAAGAACATTCATGTACAAACATTTGTTTGAAGACCTGTTTTCAATTCTTTTCTGTCTGTGCATACAAATAGGTTTGCTAGCTCATATGGTAATTCTGTGTTTATTTTTTGAGGAAATTTCAAATGGTTTTCCATAGTGGCTGCACCATTTCAGATTCCTACTAGCAAGTAGCAATGTTTTAAATTTTTCACATCCTCATCAACACTTCACATCTCATTTTGGTTTTGTATTGCACTTCCCTGATGGCTAGTGATGTTCAGCATCACTTCATGTGCTTATTGACCAT
>NW_011474056.1:0-585 GCF_000754665.1 Bison bison bison
CTCAGTTCCTCTTCGCTTTTTGCCATGAGGGTGGTGTCATCTGCATACCTGAGGTTATTGATATTTCTCCCAGAAATCTTGATTTCATCTTGTGCTTCATCCAGCCCCGCATTGTGCATGATGTATTCTGCATATAAGTTAAATAAGCAGGGTGGAAATATACAGATTTGTCACACTCCTTTCCCAATTTGGAACCAGTCCACTGTTCCATGGCTGCTTCTAACTGTTGCTTCTTGACCTGCATGCAGATTTGTCAGAAGGCAGGTAAGGTGGTCTGTTATTCCCATCTCTTGAATAATTTTCCACAGTTTGTTGTGATCCACACAGTCAAAGGCTTTGGCATAGTGAATAAAGCAGAAGTAGATGTTTTTCTGGAATCTTCTTGTTTTTTCTTTGATCCAACAGATATTCGCAATTTGATCTCTGGTTCCTTTGCCTTTTATAAATCCAGTTTGAACATCTGGAAGTTCTTGGTTCCTGTACTGTTGAAACCTAGCTTGGAGAATTTTGAGCATTACTTTGCTAGCATGTGAGATGAGTGCAATTGTGCGACAGTTTGAACATTCTTTGGCATTACTGTTCTTT
>NW_011474057.1:0-586 GCF_000754665.1 Bison bison bison
GAGTATACTATGTGAAATGCCAGGCTGGATGAAGCACAAGCTGGAATTAAGATTTCCAGAAGAAATAGCAATAATCTCAGATACGCAGATGACACCACCCTTATGGCAGAAAGCAAAGAGGAATCTTCATAAAAGTTAAAGAAGTGAGTGAAAAAGCTGACTTAACACTCAACATTCAAAAAACAAAGATCATGGCATCCGGTCCCATCACTTCATGGCAATAGATAGGGAAACAACAGAAACCATGACAGACTTTATTTTCCTGGGCTCCAAAATCACTGCAGATGGTAACTGCAGCCATGAAATTAAAAGACACTCGCTCCTTGGAAGAAAAGCTATCATCAACCTATATAGCATTAAGAAGCAGAGACATTATTTTGCAAACAAAGGTCCATCTAGTCAAAGCTATGGTTTTTCCAGTACTCGTGTATGGATGTGAGAGTTGGAACATAAAGTGAGCCGAGTGCCAAAGAATTGATGCTTTCAAACTGTGGTGAGAAGACTCTTGAGAGTCCCTTGGACTGCAAGGAGATCAAACCAGTCAATCCTAAAGGAAATCAGCCCTGACTATTCATTGGAAGGACTG
>NW_011474058.1:0-502 GCF_000754665.1 Bison bison bison
AGTTAAGCCAGTAATCTCGCTCCCTAGTGAAAAATGGGTACTGACGATTGGGTTCTTAAAGGTACAAAATTGGTAACAAATACATAAAAGCAAAATTTTAAAATCTAGAGTAGAGTTTCGAATTTCAAAAATACGATGTTAAAGAAAAGAAGAAGGAAAAGAAAGAGAGGAAAAAATGAACAACAAAAACAAACAAGGTTGCAAAAATTGTAAAGAAAATATAGGTACAAAATTGATAACTAATACCAAAAAGCATAAATTAAAAATCTAGAATAGAGTTTGGAATTTCAGATATACAATGTTATTTAAAAGAAGAAGAGAAAAAAACAGAGAAAAAGAAAAAGAAAAAATAAAACAGGGTCACAGAAATTATATAAAAACAAAATCAAAAAAAAAATCTATAGGTACAAAATTGATAACAAATACTAAAAAGCTAAAATTAAAAATCTAGAGTAGAGTTTGGAATTTCAAAAATACAGTGTTAAAGAAAAGAAGGAAAAAG
>NW_011474059.1:0-381 GCF_000754665.1 Bison bison bison
TCTGTGATCCATGTGGTCGTTTGGTTAGTTTTCTGTGATTGTGGTTTTCATTCTAGAGGCTACGGGATTGCAATTCTTGCTTCTTCTGTTTGCCCTCTGATGGGTGATGATAAGAGATTAGTGCAAGTTTCCTGATGGGAGAGATTTGCTGTGGGGAAAACTGGGTTTTGCTCTGGTGGGCTGGGCCATGCTCAGTAAATTTTTAATCCAATTTTCTGCTAATGCGTGAGGCTGTGCCACCTCCTTTTAGTTTGGCCTAAAGTGGCCAAGTCCTGGAGTCTGTGGTCTCTATGGCAGGGCTGCAGACTCAGCGGTAGGGCTAATGGTGACCTCCTCCGAGAAGACTTATGGCAACATGCCACACCTCCCAGGACTGCTGCT
>NW_011474059.1:4657-5139 GCF_000754665.1 Bison bison bison
GGACGACCCAGAGGGATGGTATGGGGAGGGAGGAGGGAGGAGGGTTCAGGATGGGGAACACATGTATAATTTTTTTTTAATTAAAAAAAAAGAAAACTAAAAAAATAAATTAAAAAAATAAATAAATAAAAAATAAAGAAGAGTTACTCTTACTTAAAAATAAATAAATTCTTAACAATCAGTTAAAAAAAAAAAAAAAACCTCAGAAAAACTAAATGAAGTGGAGATAAGCAGTCTACTTGATAAAAAATTCAAGGCAACAACAATAAAGATGTTCAAAGAACTCAGGAGAGGAATGGATGAACACAGTGAGAAGTTTAACAGAGTTAGAAAACATAAGGAAGAACTAAACAGAGCTGAAGAATATAACTGAAATAAAAAATAAACCAGAAAGAATCAACAGTGGACTAGATGATACAGAGGAATGGGTCAGTGGGCTGGAAAACAGAGTAGTGGAAATCATTCAAGCTGAACAGAAAAAA
>NW_011474060.1:0-503 GCF_000754665.1 Bison bison bison
TGATGCTGTGAAAGTGCTGCACTCAATATGCCAGAACATTTAGAAAACTCACCAGTGGCCACAGGACTGGAAAAGGTCAGTTTTCATTCCGATCCCAAAGAAAGGCAATGCCAAAGAATGCTCAAACTACTGCACAATTGCACTCATCTCACATGCTAGTAAAGCAATGCTGAAAATTCTCCAAGCCAGGCTTCAGCAATACGTGAACCGTGAACTTCCTGATGTTCAAGCTGGTTTTAGAAAAGGCAGAGGAACCAGAGATCAAATTGCTAACATCCGCTAGATCATGGAAAAAGCAGGAGAGGTCCAGAAAAACATATATTTCTGCTTTATTGACTATGCCAAAACCTTTGACTGTGTGGATCATAATAAACTGTGGAAAATTCTGAAAGAGATGGGAATATCAGACCACCTGATCTGCCTCTTGAGAAATCTGTATGCAGGTCAGGAAGCAACAGTTAGAATTGGACATGGAACAACAGACTGGTTCCAAATAGGGAACG
>NW_011474061.1:0-762 GCF_000754665.1 Bison bison bison
ACACTCTTGAGCCCAAATCTTGGTTCCTCCACTGAACTAGGCTGGGTCCTGCCCTTGTTCAAACCCACGACAAACACTCCTGAGCCTTCATCTCGGTCCCTACACTGAACCAGGCTGGCTCCTGCCCTTGTTCAAGACCCTGACAAACACTCCTGAGCCAACAACTAGCTTCCTAACCCTGAACTAATGTAAGTAATCCCCTTGTTCAATCCCCCAGGAAACACTATTGATCCGGCATCTCACTCCCTGCACTGAACCCAGCTAGGTCCTGCCATTTTTGAGACCCCCCAACAAAAATCCTGAACCCACATAATGGACCCTGCACTGAAGCAGGTGTTTCCTGACCATGTTCAAGCTCCGACACACTCTTGAGCCCACATCTTGCTCCCTACACTGAACGAGGCTGGGTCCTGCCCTTATTTACAACCTGACAAACACTCCTGAGCCCACATCTCGGTTCCTGCACTGAACTAGGCTGGGTCCTGTCCTTGTTCAAATCCTCAACAAACACTCCTGATCCCACACATCGGTTCCTGCACTGAACAGTCAAGGTCATACCCCTGTTAAATCCTCCAACACATACTGTTGAGGCCATTTCTCAGTCCCTGCACTGAACTAGGCTGAGTCCTATGTTTGTTCAAAGCCCCGACAAACACTCCTGAGCCTGCATCTCTGTCCCTGCACTGAATGAGTCTAGGTCCTCCCCTTGTTAAATCCCCAAACACATATTCCTGAGCCCACATCTCGGTCTCTGCACTGAAG
>NW_011474062.1:0-579 GCF_000754665.1 Bison bison bison
AAAACTATTAGTATAAGTATAGTGGGCTGATTAGAAATTGTATTGGTGAAGGGTTTTTCATTTGTTGAGCCAATGTTTACTGCTAAGTCTCCACGTCCCCTGCCCTTATACACATTAATGAATATATAGAAGAAATAAGTATTAACCTTTGATATTAATCACGTTAGACCTTAGGCTAAGAAAATTCTTTCCTTAATTAATACCCACTACACCCTCACCCTATAGGAATGTAACTTTATCTGGTACCTTTGGAAGGTGGCATCTGTTTTAAAAATAATCACCCCTGGAGAAATAAGTGTTCTGGTTGACTGACCACAGTCACAAGGAGAGGATCATAAATTGTCAGCAGGCCCCCTGGCCATAAGATGATGTAACACCCCTAACACCTCTGTATACATTTGTATGAAGCACCTGACTTTAATAAAAGTCAGGACTGCTGATCCACGTGACTTTTGTATAACATCTCAGTGTATAAAAACAGACCCTGGAAAAATAAAAAATGGGATCAGTTCCTCGAAAGACTGGTCTCCCCATGTGGTTCTTTCTCTCACCTTCTGGCTGAATCCCCATCTGGAACGT
>NW_011474063.1:0-572 GCF_000754665.1 Bison bison bison
ATTAAAAAGTATCTTGATTTGGCTTATATTTTCTTTTTGCCCCAAAATTTTAGTTATAAAATGTACATACAAAAATCTATGTGTAACTTAAAGAATAATAAAATTAGTGACCATGTTTTGATCAGTAAGATAAAAAACTGCTTCTGTGTTTTGGCTGAGTGCAGTTAACCCTCATCATCTACAGATTCAGCCAATCCAAGATCAAAAGTATTCAGGGAAAAAATTTGAGAAAGTTCCAGAAGGCAAAACTTTGATTGGTCTCAAGCTGGCAACTATTTCCATAGTGTTTACACTGTGTTTATAACCATTTGCAAAGCGTTTACATTGTATTAGATAATGTAAGTGATCTAGGGATGACTGAAAGTATAGGGAAGATGTGCTTAGGGAAACTTGAGCATTCGTGGATTTTGTGTCCACGGAGTGTTGGGGGATTTTTGAACAAGTCCTCTGTGGATGCCAAGGGATGATTATACAAAGGGTTCTTCTCTGATTCTCATTAATATTTTTTCTCTTTTAATTTTCTCTACATTGCTTTGCATTTTGTTAACAATGTGCTGGGCAAGATTTCTACA
>NW_011474064.1:0-546 GCF_000754665.1 Bison bison bison
GTTCTTGATAAAAATTCTTATTTCTTCACACCTCACCAATATGATGATAATCAAACTGACAAACCAATCCAACCTGGACAAACTCCTCATTGGTGTTGTAATGTTCATTTCTTTACTTATACATGATGCTGAGCATTTTTCCATATGCTAATAAGCCAATTTTTTTTTTAATCAATCAGCTTACTCATGTTTCTTTTGACCAAATGATCTCTTACTAATTTGTAATAGCTCTTTATGCAGGAGACCTGGGTTCAATCCTTACATCAGGAAGATCCCCTGGAGAAGGGAAAAGCTACCCACTCCAGTATTCTGGCCTACAAAATTCTATGGACTGTATATCCATGCGGTTTCAAAGAGTTGGACACGATTGAGCAACTTTCACTTTCACTTTATCTGTTGAGAAAAACAGTCTTTTAAGTGTCATTCATTACACTTTTTCTCCTGGACCTAAATGTTATAATTTTATGTAGCCAATTTTTTCAGTCTTTTCTCTTAGAAGGAAAAGTGAAAGTGAAGTCGCTCAGTCGTGTCCGACTCTTTGCGACC
>NW_011474065.1:0-594 GCF_000754665.1 Bison bison bison
CCTTTAAGCACTGATGAAAACTGAAACAGCTCATTGTGGTTTCTACATATTTTGCTTTCTTCTTCTAAGGGATCTATTTTTAGTTGAATAATATCCACAAGGATCCAGAAATTCCTTTGATTAAGGGTTGTCTGTTTTCTACTGATCTATATTTGATGTAGTTTATTTTTGGAACTTAAGCCTAAACATCATGATGTGTCATTCTATTTTGTTTTAACTTTCAAGACAAAGGAATAAGGCACTTGCTTGTATTTTTGAGGGGTTCAACTTTAAAATGTTCCTGAGAAGTGCCATGAGCATTTTTTGATAAATGTAGAGCCTAGTATTAAAGTCACACAGTGAAATGAGAGAAAGCATTGTTCATAGAAATTTGCCATGACATTAGATGCAAGGGAAAGACTTGCTGAGCTCAAGATAGCCAGCACATGTTCTATGGGCTCACTCTAACCTCTACTTCATACTCATAGACAAGAAGGAGAGCAATACAAGGGGCAGGGGTGATAGGAGTGGAACTTGGACCACAAAGTAACCAAGGAGAGAAAACTGAGCCTCTGCAACCAGCCAGGGGGAGGAAATTCAGTGACAGAGAAGACT
>NW_011474066.1:0-519 GCF_000754665.1 Bison bison bison
GACCTCTGTGACAATATTAAATGCACCAGCATTCATATTATAGGGGGCCCCAGAAGAAGAACAGAAAGGGAGAGGGTCTGAGAAAATAATTGAAGACTTTATAGCCAAAAATTTCCCTGACATGGAAAGAAAACAGCCACCCAAGCTCAGGAAGTACTGAGAGTTCCTAGGAATGCTGGAGTGGGTAGCCTATTCCTTCTCCAGCAGATCTTCCCAACCCAGGAATCAAACAGGGGTCTCCTGCATTGCAGGTGGATTCTTTAACAACTGAGTTATCAAGAAAGTCCACTGAGAGTTCCAGGCAGGATAAACCCAAGGAGGAACATGCTGAGACACATATTAATCAAACTGACAAAAATGAAATACAAAGAAAAATATTAAAACTAACAAGCAAAAAGCAAATATAATATACAAAGCAATCCGCATAAGGTTATCAGCTGATTTTTCAGCAGAAACCATGCAGGCCAGAAGACAGTGGTATGATATATTTAAAGTGATGAAAGGGAAAAACCTATAACC
>NW_011474067.1:0-700 GCF_000754665.1 Bison bison bison
CAGAGGATGAGATGGCTGGGTGGCATCACCGACTCGATGGACATGAGTTTGAGTGAACTCCGGGAGTTGGTGATTGACAAGGAGGCCTGGCGTGCTGCGATTCATGGGGTCACAAAGAGTTAGACACCAAGAGCGACTGAACTGAACTGATGGCCATTTTCTTAATTTTTTGGATTTGTTTTTGTTGGTCTTCTTTCTTCCCTTCTTTTGTTCTCTTGTCTATCTGTTTTATAACTATCTTTAGTGTTGTGTTTGGGCTGCATTTTCTTTTTTGTGTGTGTATCTATTTTAGTTTTTTGGTTTGCAGGTTCTATGATGTTTTGATATAGAAGTCTATATATGTACAGGGTTGTTTTAATTTGCTGGTCTCTTAATTTCAAATGCAATGTGCATTTCTTACATTTGTATTCTCCTCTTCTCATGCTTGCTGGTTTTGATATCATATTTATGCACTGATGATTTCCTAATATTATTTTTTCATGTTTGCTTTGACTAATGAGTTTTCCCATTTGTAATTTTCTTGTTTCTATTTGTGGCCTCTTTCTCACTCTGCCTAGAGAAGTTCCTTTAGCATTTGTTGTAAGGCTGGTTTTGTGGTGCTGAATTATCTTAGCTTTTGCTTGTCTGTAAAGCTTTTGATGTCTCCATCAAATCTGAATGACAGCTTTGCTGGGTAGAGTGTTTTGTTTTTTTTTTCAGG
>NW_011474067.1:5115-5554 GCF_000754665.1 Bison bison bison
GATTTGCATTTCTCTTATAATGAGTGATGTTGAGCATCTTTTCATGTGTTTGTTAGCCATCTGTATGTCTTCTTTGAGAAATGTCTGTTTAGGTTTTTTCCCTACTTTTTGATTGGGTTGTTTGTTTTTATGGCATTGAGTTGTATGAGCTGCTTGTATATTTTGGAAATTAACCCTTTGTCAGTTGTTTCATTTGCTATTATTTTCTCCCATTCTGAGGGTTGTCTTTTCACCTTGCTTATAGTTTCTTTTGATGTGCAAAAGCTTTTATGTTTAATCAGGTCCCACTTGTTTACTTTTGCTTTTATTTCCATTACTCTAGGTGGTGGGTCATAGAGGATCTTGCTTTGATTTATGTCATCGAATGTTCTGCCTATGGTTTCCTCTATGAGTTTTATAGTTTCTGGTCTTACATTTAGGTCTTTAATCCATTTTGAGT
>NW_011474068.1:0-807 GCF_000754665.1 Bison bison bison
TCTTGTAGGTCTTCACAGAATTGTTCAACTTCAGCTTCTTCAGCATTACTGGTTGGGGCATAGACTTGGATTACTGTGATATTGAATGATTTGCCTTGGAAAAGAACAGAGATCATTCTATCTCTTTTGGGATTGCATCCATGGACTGCATTTTGGACTCTTTTGCTGACCATGATGGCTAGTCCATTTCTTTGAGGGATTCCTGCCCGCAGTAGTAGATATAATGGTCATCTGAGTTAAATTCATCCATTCCAGTCTATTTTAATTCACTGATTCCTGGAATGTAGACATTCACTCTTGCCATCTCTTGTGTGACCACTTCCAGTTTGCCTTGATTCATGGACCTGACATCCCAGGTTCCTATGCAATATGGCTCTTTACAACATCAGACCTTGCTTCTATCACCAGTCACATCCACAGCTGGGTATTGTTTTTGCTTTGGCTCCATCCCTTCATTCTTTCTGGAGTTATTTCTCCACTGATCTCCAGTAGCATATTGGGCACCTACTGACCTGGGGAGTTCCTCTTTCAGTATCCTATTATTTTGACTTTTCATACTGTTCATGGGGTTCTCAAGGCATACTGAATACTGAAGTTGTTTTCCATTCCCTTCTCCAGTGGACCACATTCTGTCAGCCCTCTCCACCATGACCCGCTCACCTTGGGTGGCCCCACGGGCATGGCTTAGTTTCATTGAGTTAGACAAGGCTGTGGTCCTAGTTTGATTAGATTGACTAGATTTCTGTGAGTATGGTTTCAGTGTGTCTGCCCTCTGATACCCTCTTGCAACACCTACCAACTTACTTG
>NW_011474069.1:0-525 GCF_000754665.1 Bison bison bison
AATGGAAACAGTGACAGACTTTATTTTCTTGGGCTCCAAAATCACTGTGGACAGAGACTGCAGCCATGATATTAAAATATGCTTCCTCCTTGTAAGAAAAGTTATGACAAACCTAGACAGCATATTAAAAAGCAGAGACATCACTTTACCAATAAAAGTCCATCTAGTCAAAGCTGTGGTTTTTCCAGTAATGTACAGATGTGAGAGTTGGACCATAAAGAAGACTGAGAACCAAAGAATTGATGCTTTCAAACTGTGCTGCTGAAGAAGACTCTTGAGATTCCCTTAGACAGCAAGGAGATGAAAGGAGTCAATCCTAAAGGAAATCAACCCTGAATGTTCATTAGAAGAACTGATGCTGAAGCTGAAGCTCCAATACTTTAGCCACCTGAGGTGAAGAGCTGACTCACTAGGAAAAGACCCTGATGTTGGGAAAGATTGACGGTAGGAGGAGAAGGGGGTGACAGAGGATGAGATGGTTGAATGACATCATCAACTCAATGGACATGAGTTTGAGCAATATCT
>NW_011474070.1:0-560 GCF_000754665.1 Bison bison bison
GGATTAAATGCTCCAACCAAAAGAAACAGACTGGCTGCATGGATATAAAAACAAAGATCCATATATATGCTGTCTACAAGAAACCCACTTCAGGCCTAAAGACATATACAGACTGAAAGTGTGAGGATGGAAAAATATAGTCCATGCAAATGGGAAGCAAAAGAAAGCTGGAGTAGCAATCCTCATATCAGACAAAATAGACCTTAAAATAAAGAATATTTCAAGAGATGAGGAAGGACACTACATAATCATCAAGGGATCAATCCAAGAGGAAGACATAACAATTGCAAATATCTATGTACCCAACATAGGAGCACCTCAATACATAAGAAAAACACTAACAGATGTAAAAGGAGAAATTGACAGTAACACAGTAACAGTAGGAGACTTTAACACCCCACTCACACTAATGGATAGATCATCAAAACAGAAAATTAATAAGGAAACACAAGTCTTAAATGATACATTAAATAAGTTGGATCTCATTGATGTCTTCAGGACATTCCATCCAAATGCAGAAGAATACAGCTTCTTCTCAAGTGCACATGGAACATTCTCCA
>NW_011474071.1:0-903 GCF_000754665.1 Bison bison bison
TCCAAAACTCCCCAAAGACCTGCTAGTGAGAGGGTTTCCTGGTGTTTGGAAACTTCTCCTCCTTCACAACTCCCTCCCCAGGATGGGTCTCTGTCCTTAACTCTTTTGCCTCTCTTTTGTCTTTTATATTTTGTCCTACCTCCTTTCAAAGAAAATGGGCTGCCTTTCTGGGTGCCTGGTGTCCTCTGCCAGTGTTCAGAAGTTGTTTTGTGGAAGTTGCTCAGCATTCAAATGATCTTTTGATGAATTTGTGGGGGAGAAAATAGGTCTCCCCATCCTATTCCTCTGCCATCTTAGGACCACCTCTGTGTTTGTGTTTCTTACAGTTTTTTTTCTTGCAATTGATATCTAGTCTCATAGCATTGTGGTCAGAGAAGATGCTTGATACAATTTCAATTTTCTTAAATTCACTGAGGTTTGATTTGTGACCCAAGATGTGGTCTATCCTGGAGAATGTTCCATGTGCACTTGAGAAGAAGCTGTATTCTTCTGCATTTGGATGGAATGTCCTGAAGACATCAATGAGATCCACCTCATTTAATGTATCATTTAAGACTTGTTTCCTTATTAATTTTCTGTTTTGATGATCTATCCATTAGTGTGAGTGGGGTGTTAAAGTCTCCTACTGTTACTGTGTTACTGTCAATTTCTCCTTTTACGTCTGTTAGTGTTTTTCTTATGTATTGAGGTGCTCCTATGTTGGGTACATAGATATTTGCAATGGTTATGTCTTCCTCTTGCATTGATCCCTTGATGATTATGTAGTGTCCTTCCTCATCTCTTGAAATATTCTTTATTTTAAGGTCTATTTTGTCTGATATGAGGATTGCTACTCCAGCTTTCTTTTGCTTCCCATTTGCATGGACTATATTTTTCCATCCTCACACTTTCAGCCTGTATATG
>NW_011474072.1:0-1386 GCF_000754665.1 Bison bison bison
TAGGATGGTGGTGGTTTAGTTGCTAAGTCATGTCTGACTCTTGCAACGCCATGGACTGTAGCCCAGCAGGCTCTTCTGTTCATGGGATTTCCCAGGCAAGAATACTGGAGTGGGTTGCCATTTCCTTCTCCAGGGGACCCTCCTGACCCAGGGACTGAACTTGGCTCTCCTGCATGGCAGGCAGATTCTTTACTGATTGAGCTCGTTAGGATGGCCACTATCACAAAACAGAATATCATTAGTGCTGGTGAATATATGCAGAAATTAGAAATCTGTGAACTTATTTTGGAATGTAAAATGTTGATGTATGGAGGTTCTTCAAAAAATTAAAAATATAATTGCCATATGATCTGGCAACCCCATTTCTGGGCGGGTCACATCTAAAATAATTAAAAATAGGATCCTGAAGAGTATTTACACACCCATGTTTATTGAAGCATTAGTCACAATAGCCAAAGTGTGGTAGAAATGTCAGTGTCCACTGGTGGATGAACTGAAAAGGAAAATGCGGTAAATACATAGGATAGAATACTATTCAGCTTCTTCCATTCACAAGAAAATCACGTTGTATGCTACCACAGGAAGGAACCTTGAGGATATTATACATGAAATAAGCCTATATGATTCTATTTATATGTGATATCTAAAGTAGTCAAACTATCAGAAAATGAATGGTGACTTCGAAGAGTGGAGAGCAGCTGGGGAGCTATTCCATGGGTAAAGAGTTTCAATTTTGCAAGACGAAAAAGAGACCCTTTGCAAAACCATGTGCGTATAGTCCCACTGTGCACTTAAAAATGTACACAGTCCCACTGTACACTTAAAAATGTTTAGGATGATGAATTTATATGTTCTTTTACCTCAATAAGAAAGTCATGCCATTCCTTCATTAACAGAATCTTTATTTTATCTTAGTCATATAGTGACAGTGTGATAATGTGAGTTTGTGATATCACAGTGGCCAAATCCAAGCATTCAGGACAAGGTAGACAAATTGCAATAGATAATGACACAGTCAGCGTATAGATCTTGCTGGTAATATAAGAACTGTGGGGTTCTTGGTCATTTATGCTTCAATGGGCAAGAATAGTTTTAATGCACTGAATTGTGTAAATGTGTACAACCTATTCCTTAATTTATACAATGGAAAGAGAAAACAAGTGATCCTATTGGAAAATCTGGGCAAAATATTTACATAAATAAAATGATAAATAGCCAACTCTCTTCATCAGATCAGACTGACATAACACAATGCCATAGACTGGGTGGCTTAAGCAACAAAACTTTTTCTCACAGTCCTGGGGGATAGAAGCCCCAGTCAAGGTGCCAGCATGGTTAGTTTAGGGCCTTACTTATAGATGGCCATCTTCTCACTGTATCTTCACA
>NW_011474072.1:5414-5748 GCF_000754665.1 Bison bison bison
TGTATTTTTAAGACAGAGAATTTCTTATTTTCTCAATCCACATACCACCTAGTGCAAGGTCTCACTAGATAAGCTTGTCAGTGGAGTGACAAATGTGTCCCTTTCTGCAAAATAAACAGAAGAGGCCAGTTGAAGACATTTTTTGAAGTATGCTTTGTGCAAACTGGTTTTTAAATTGTAAAACTAACTATATATAGATAATCATTTTATACAATGTAAAATTTGGGGGGCTTTCCAGGTGGCACAGTGATGAACAATATGCCTGACAATGTAGGAGACTCAAGAGATGTGGGTTCAGTCCCTGGGTCGGGAAGAATCCCTGCAGAAGGAAATG
>NW_011474073.1:0-584 GCF_000754665.1 Bison bison bison
TCCTGGCAAAAAAATCAGTCATCCAATGGCCCCCTCCTTGTGCCCACCTCAGTCACACTGGCCTCAACCAGGAAAGCAAACTCCAACTGATTTCGTAACAGTTTCATCTGCGTTTCTCTATAGCTTTACCACTCAAAGAACATCCCCGACAGTATGATTTAGTCTCATCTGTCCTTCATTTTACAATTCACAATCTGCTAAAGGTGTTGGGTGTTTGACTTGAAGTTTCTCCTAGTCTGCACATAGCTGTTTGCAGACTTGTGGTGCTGTTTAACCTGCTTCTCTGTCCTCAGAGCTTTGGGTTAACTGGTTGAGAGGCTTGGGCAGATCCAGGTTTGTCCCCTTTGTCAGGAGATAGTGGCATATTCCTTCATCAAGAGGGACCTCATGTCTAATTTGTCTTTTGCGATATTAGCAGCTGTTGATGCTCAATGCCCGAATCCATTAAGTTCATTACTTCATTGGGAGTTACAAATGTGATATTCTAAAACAATCTTTTTTTTTTTTTATTAGTTGGAATACTTTTTATAAAGAGGCATTTCCACTTCTATACCTATTGGTATGAATCATACAAGAAAGATAAA
>NW_011474074.1:0-797 GCF_000754665.1 Bison bison bison
CCTGGCGTGCTGCGATTCATGGGGTTGCAAAGAGTTGGACACGACTGAGCAACTGAACTGAACTGAAGAAGCTTATAAATTTCCAGAAATATACAATCTACCAAGACTGAATCAAGTAGAGATACAAAATCAGAACAAACCAGTAATGTGAAAGGAGACTGAATCAGTAATCAAAAACCTCCCAACACAGACAAGCCCAGAACCATTTGCTTTTATTGGTTAACTCTACCAAAGCAGTAAAAAAGAATTAAAGTCAATTCTTTCCAAACCTTTCCAAAAACCTGAATTGGAGGAAACTCTCAAACTCTTTTTATAATACCAGAGTTACCCTGAAATCAAAATCAACTAAGGTACTACAAAAAAGAAAATTATAAATCAATATCCCTGATGAATACAGGTGTAAAAATTTAGCAAAATACTAGTAAAACAAATTCAACAGCACATTAAAAGGATCACACTCAACGATCAAATAGGATTGAACCCTGGGATTCAAGGATGGTTCAACATAAACATATCAATAAATGTGATATACCACATTAATAGAATGAAAGATAGAAATATTAGAATCATTTCAGTAGGTGCAGAAAAATCATTTTACAAAATGTAACATTTTATTTTCACAGAAAAAATCTTCAACAATTTAGGTACAGAAAGAATATACCTCAATATAATAAAGGCTATAAAAAACAAATTCATAGCTAACATTATACTCAATGGTGAAAGTTTCAAAGTTTTTCCTTTAAGACCAGGAATAAGATAAATGTGCCTCATCAAAGGAAACTATTAGCAAGGTGAAA
>NW_011474075.1:0-748 GCF_000754665.1 Bison bison bison
TCGTACACCGGGTTATTGTTACCATCTTTCTAAATTCCATATATATGCGTTAGTATACTGTATTTATGTTTTATGTTGTAAATCATTACAAATATTCATTACAAATATTCAATTTACTTAAACAAGCAAACAAAAAAAAACAGGTCACTCATTTCTCTCACCCCCTCACAACCACAAATCCGTTCTTTGTATCTATGGCTTTGTTTTTTTCTTTTTAATTTTAGATTCCACATATTAGAGAAATCATACACTATTTGCCTTTGTCTGGCTTACTTCACTTATCATAATGTCCTCTGTTTCCATCCATGTTGTGGTAAATGGCAGCATTTCATTATTTTATTTATGGCTTTATATACATATATGAAATGGAATATTATATATACCACAATTTCCTAATCCATTTATCCATCAATAAACACTTAGGTTGTTCCCATATATTAGCTACTATAAATAATGCTGCAATGAACATGAGAGTGCATATTTCTTTTCAAATTAGTGTTTTCATTTCCTTTGGATAAATACCCAGAAATAGAATTGCTAAATTACATAGTAGCTCTATTTTAATTTTGAAAGAAACCTCTATACTGTTTTCCATAGTGGTTGTACCAACTTTTATTTTCATCAACAGTGTATGAATGCTCCCTTTTCTCCACATCCTCACCAATACTTGTTATATCTTGTCTTTTTCATAACAGCCATTCTGAGAGGTGTGAGGTGCTATATCTTTGCATTTCCTGGGTGATTAACA
>NW_011474075.1:4983-5350 GCF_000754665.1 Bison bison bison
GTGCCAGTACCATACTGTCTTGATGACTGTAGCTTTGTAGTATAGTCTGAAGTTAGGCAGGTTGATTCCTCCAGTTCCATTCTTCTTTCTCAAGATTGCTTTGGCTATTTGAGGTTTTTTGTATTTCCATACAAACTGTGAAATTATTTGTTCTAGTTCTCTGAAAAAGACCATTGGTAGCTTGATAGGGATTGCATTGAATTTATAGATTGCTTTGGGTAGTATACTCATTTTCACTATACTGATTCTTCTGATCCATGGACATGGTATATTTCTCCATCTATTTGTGTCCTCTTTGATTTCTTTCACCAGTGTTTTATATATATAGCTCTTTTGTTTCTTTTGGTAGATTTATTCCTAAGTATTT
>NW_011474076.1:0-565 GCF_000754665.1 Bison bison bison
ATATATACCTGAAAAACAGAAAGGAAAATAACTCTACCAGCTTGTTGTAATGTTTGGTCATCTCTGATTGACAGGGTTCTGGGTATTGTTTTTCTTCAGGTTTCTCAGAATTTTCCATGTTTTTCATAATGAGAATGTTATCATTCCAGGGAGATGTGATACGAAATAGATAATCTTATCATCTATGTGTACCATATGTCAATCTTGGTAGATTTCAACATTTTATTTTATTTCCCAGAACTGACTGTGAGGCAATTGTTCTTTAGCTAGATTTAAAGTAAACAATAAAGTCATTGCACCAAGATGAGCTTTGGGCTGTTTGAAAATGTGGTGGCAGTTGTCTTACAGTTTTGAAAGAGCTTCCCCACCCTCAACTTTCCTCATTCCTGTTTAGTTTTAAACAAACAAAAAGCAGCAAAAATCAAAAACAAAGCAAAATTTTATCTATCCCCAGTGCAGGGGGGAAACCCCAACTTAACTACCCAGGTCTAAACCCAATCTAAGTCAAAAGAGGAAAAGAATGAGAGTTGAGAAAAACTTTCTCCCCATCTCCTCCCTCCCAAAC
>NW_011474077.1:0-502 GCF_000754665.1 Bison bison bison
AGGGCTGAGTCACCTCAGGCCAAACAACTACCAGGGAGGGAGTGCAACCCCACCCATCAGCAGATAATTGGATTAAAGCTTTACTGATCAAGGCCCTGCCCATCAAAGCAAGACCCAGTTTTTCCCATTGCCATTGCCTCCCATCAAGAAACTTAGACAAGCCTCTTAGCCCCTGACAGGCAAAAGGCAGACAAAAGAAGCAAGAGGAAGCATAGTCTCACAGTGGCTAAAACAAAAGCCATATTACAGAAAGTTAATCATGATGAAAAAGCAGAAACTTATGTATTAGGTAAAGGGACAAGATAAAATCCAAGAAAAACAACTAAATGAAGTGGAGCTAGGCAACCTTCCAGAAAAAGAATTCAGAATAATGACTGTGAAGATGATCCAGGATTTCAGGAAAAAAAAAAAATGGAGGCAAAGATTGAGAAGATGCGACAAATATTTACCAAAGATCTAGAAGAATTAAGAACAGACAAACAGAGATGAATAATACACTAGA
>NW_011474078.1:0-796 GCF_000754665.1 Bison bison bison
ACAATATTGTAAAGTTAAAAAATAAAATAAAATTTAAAAAAAGAAAAAAGAAAGGAATATAATGATTGAGTTAAAATTCTATTATACTTGATTTCCAAGCAATTTTTTATATACATTTTGAGTTGAATTCAGCTAATCTGAGCTGTCAGGTTCCTGACAATATACTACTGCCTATACAGAAGCTTCTTTCCACAAAGTTTATTTTTCTTTTGCAGGAAAATGTTCCATTAAAAGTATTATTTAGGTGCGGATTAACTAAAGGCTCACTTTACGGCACTTCAAGCTAATTGCTTCCTCCAATCTAGTCAGAAATAATGTTTTAGAGTTTTTTTCTAACTAATAAATAAGATTTAACATATTCTCAGAACTATATTGTCTCTTTTGATACCTGAAAATAGCACCCCTAGTTGGTTGACAGTTTTGTTTCTTAGGACTTGTTACAGAAAATGTGTAGCATGTAATTTTTCTTCTTTTCTATTGACACTTTCCCTGTGAATCTAGGAGGCTCCCTGTATTAGTTTCTTATGGCTACCATAACAAATGATTGCAAATTAGGTGGCTTAACACAACCCAAATTTATTATCTTCAATTGTAAAGTTCAAAAATCCAAAATGGGTCTCAACTGGGCTAAAAACAAAGTGTCAGCAAGCCTATGTTCCTTTCTAGAAAGTTCCTTTCTAGAAAGTTCCTTTCTAGGGCAAAATCTGTTTTTCTTGCTTTTTCCAGATCCTAGAGACTTTTCATATTTCTTGATTTGTGGCCATCTCACAAAGCCAGCGATGGGCAGTGGAGGCTT
>NW_011474079.1:0-573 GCF_000754665.1 Bison bison bison
AAATGACTATTTTGTTAAGCTGTCATAATGGTTTCTCTAACACTGCTGAGTACAATCCCATACCTGGTATACTGTATTCATATTTCTATGAATTATTTCCTTTAACTAGACAACCAGAAGGAAATTCCCAGGTCAAAAAAATGTATTAAACATACATAAATTTATAATTCATGCTGTTAAATTATTTTACAAAAGGAATATATCAAAATACATGGCTACTCTTAAAATTTGAAGCTGTATATTCTGGAAAAGTACACTGTTTTGTAACTATCTTGCTAATTCATTTCCACTTTGATTAGCAGTCTAATATACTGGTGGGGATTCCTGGTGGCTCAGACAGTAAAGCATCTGCCCGCAATGCGAGGGGGACCCGGGTTCGATCCCTGGGTCAGGAAAATCCCCGGGAGAAGGAAATGGCAACCCACTCCAGTGTTCTTGCCTAGAAAATTCCATGGATGGAGGAGCCTGGTGGGCTACAGTCCATGGGGTCACAAAGAGTCGGACACGACTGAGCAACTTCTCTTCTTCATACTACTGGTAGGTTTCAGGCTCATAGGCTACATGGTGAGAAAA
>NW_011474080.1:0-642 GCF_000754665.1 Bison bison bison
ACCAAGAAGGAGCCCATCACGCAGAATGCCCTGATGAAAATCGTCAGCAGGAAGTACAGGCAGCACTTCTCTGAGATCCTCAGTACAGCCCGTGAGCACATGGAGCTGGTCTTTGGCCTGGAGATGAAGGAAGTCGACCGTAGAGGGAACATCTACACCCTCATCAGCAAGGTCAAACTCGGGGGAAACGATTGTCCAAGTGATTGGGGGGTGGCCTCCAAGTCTGGTCTCATCATGGTGCTCCTGGGGGTCATCTTCATGAATGGTAACCGTGCCACAGAGAATGAGATCTGGGAATTCCTCAGTATGTTGGGGATCTATGCTGGGAGGAGTTACTGGATCTTTGGGGAGCCTAGAAGGCTCATCACCAAAAATCTGGTGCAGAAGGAGTACCTGAACTACCGCCGGGTGCCCAATAGTGATCCTCCGCGCTACGAGTTCCTGTGGGGCCCGAGAGCTTGTGCTGAGACCAGTTAAGATGAAGGTACTGGAGGTTCTAGCCAAGTTCCACGGTAGGGTCCCTAGTTCCTTCCCAGACCTCTATGATGAGGCTCTGAGAGATCAGGTGGAGAGAGCAGGGCGGAGAGTTGTGGCCATGGCTGAGGCCAGTGCCCCTTCCAGGGCCAAGTCCTGCAGCTCCTC
>NW_011474081.1:0-612 GCF_000754665.1 Bison bison bison
CAAAGAGTCGGACATGACTTAGCCACTGAACTACAGCAACTCTCCATCGGATGTGGCAGAGAGAAAGATAGAGAGAAATACCAACAGGCTGCCCCTGTGCACTGCCTCTATTATATTTTTGATTGAAGTCTCAAGATATCACTCTTCTCAAGCTGATCACTGATGTGTTTGGGCAGTCAGTTTAAGGGCAACCACACATGGCTAGGAATGGCAAGAAAGGACCTATTACTCACTCATTTGTTACCTCTTCTCAGGACCAAATTTTGAACTCAGTAGTGCTTGGAGTATTTCTGGATTGACTTCACCTCACTCTGATTCTTCCATTCTTCTGCACGCTCCTTAAGCCAACACTATGGTGCTGGAGAAGACTCTTGTGAGTCTTGTGAGTCCCTTGGACTGCAAGGAGATCAAACCAGTCCATCCTAAAGGCGATCAGTCCTGAATATTTGTTGGAAGGACTGATGCTGAAGCTGAAACTCCATTACTTTGGCCACCTGATGCGAAGAGCTGACTTATTGGAAAAGACCCTGATGCTGGGGAAGATTGAAGGCAGGAGGAGAAGGGAACGACAAAGGATGAGATGGTTGGATGGCATCACCGACTGGATGGACA
>NW_011474082.1:0-612 GCF_000754665.1 Bison bison bison
GACACTCTGAACTGAACTAGGTGGGGAAACACAGCAGGAAGGGAGACCCAAGATCTGAACTTAATGGAACTCTGAAGGGAGCATGGAAAGCTGATAGATGCAGAAGATTAGATACATAAGAAATGAATCAATGGCAAGAATCGTGGCCTAACTAGAGAATGGAAAAGGAAAAAAAAATACTTCTGTGCAAAACTTTGAAACTTAAAAGGAGCTATGTAGACAAATATCACTTTAGGATACAGGGTTTCCAGAGAGAGGTAATACCGCACACTGGGCTGGAAGAAGCACAAGCTGGAATCAAGAATTTCAGGAGAAATATTAATAACCTCAGATATGCAGATGACACCACCCTTATGGCAGAAAGTGAAGAGGAACTAAAAAGCCTCTTGATGAAAGTGAAAGTGGAGAGTGAAAAAGTTGGCTTAAAGCTCAACATTCAGAAAACTAAGATCATGGCCTCTGTTCCCATCACCTCATGGGAAATAGATGGGGAAACAGTGGAAACAGTGGCAGACTTTTTGGGGGGGGCTCCAAAATCACTGCAGATGGTGACTGCAGCCATGAAATTAAAAGACGCTTACTCCTTGGAGGGAAAGTTATGACCAACCTAGA
>NW_011474083.1:0-555 GCF_000754665.1 Bison bison bison
CTATTTCTGCTTTATTGACTATGCCAAAGCCTTTGACTGTGTGGATCACAATAAACTGTGGAAAATTCTGAAAGAGATGGGAATACCAGACGACCTTACCTGCGTCCTGAGAAATCTGTATGCAGGTCAGGAAGCAACAGTTAGAACTGGAAATGGAACAACAGACTGGTTACAAATAGGAAAATGAATATGTCAAGGCTGTATATTGTCACCCTGCTTATTTAACTTATATGCAGAGTACATAATGAGAAACGATGGGCTGAGAGAAGAACAAGCTTGAATCCAGATTGCCTGGAGAAATATCAATAACCTCAGATATGCAGACGACACCACCCTTATGGCAGAAAGTGAAGAGGAACTAAAAAGCCTCTTGATGAAACTGACAGAGGAGAGTGAAAAAGTTGGACTTAAAACTCAACATTCAGAAAATGAAGATCATGGCATCTGGTCCCATCGCTTCATGGGAAATAGATGGGGAAACAGTGGAAACAGTGTCAGTCTTTATTTTCTGGGCTCCAAAATCACTGCAGATGGTGACTGCAGCCATCAAATTAA
>NW_011474084.1:0-536 GCF_000754665.1 Bison bison bison
TTGCTTTGGGTAGTATACTCATTTTCACTATATTGATTCTTCCAATCCATGAACATGGTATATTTCTCCATCTATTAGTGTCCTCTTTGATTTCTTTCACCAGTGTTTTATAGTTTTCTATATATAGGTCTTTAGTTTCTTTCAGTAGATATATTCCTAAGTATTTTATTCTTTCCGTTGCAATGGTGAATGGGATTGTTTCCTTAATTTCTCTTTCTGTTTTCTCATTATTAGTGAATAGGAATGCAAGGGATTTCTGTGTGTTGATTTTGTATCCTGCAACTTTACTATAATCATTGATTAGTTCTAGTAATTTTCTGGTGGAGTCTTTAGGGTTTTCTATGTAGAGGATCATGTCACCTGCAAACAGTGACAGTTTTACTTCTTCTTTTCCAATTTGGATTCCTTTTATTTCTTTTTTCTTGCTCTGATTGCTGTGGCCAAAACTTCCAAAACTATGTTGAATAGTAATGGTGAAGGGGGCACCCTGTCTTGTTCCTGACTTTAGAGGAAATGCTTTCAATTTTTCTACCATT
>NW_011474085.1:0-503 GCF_000754665.1 Bison bison bison
GATTACTGGCTGGATCTGTCTCGCCCTTTTGATTTCCCCCTTTATCCTCCTGGCCACCTCTGTCTCTTTCCTTCCTCTTCTCTTCTCTGTATAACTCCGTGAACATCTCTGAGTGGTCCAGACTGTGGAGCACACATAAGGAAGTGATTACTGGCTAGCTTGCTCTCTCCTCTTTTGATTCAACCTCATCTCATTTGGGTCACTTCTATCTCCATCCTCCCTCTTCTCTTCTCCATGTAACTCTGTGAAACTCTCTCAATGTGGAGAATCTTTTCATCTTTAACCTAGATGTTTTATCAACAGTGCTGTATAGATGGAGAAATCTTGAGGCTACTTTAAAAATTAGACTGAGAACCAGAAGCAGGGGGCTTAAGTCTAAATCCTGAGAACACCAGAGAACTCCTGACTCCAGGGAACATTACTTGATGGGAGCTCATCAAACGCCTCCATACCTACACTGGAACCAAGCACCACCCAAGGGCCAACAAGTTCCAAGCAAGACA
>NW_011474085.1:4849-5171 GCF_000754665.1 Bison bison bison
CCACTATGGAGAACAGTGTGGAGATTCCTTTAAAAAACTGGAAATAGAACTGCCATATGACCCAGCAATCCCACTGCTGGGCATACACACCAAGGAAACCAGAATTGAAAGACACACGTGTACCCCAATGTTTATTGCAGCACTGTTTATAATAGCCAGGACATGGAAGCAACCTAGATGTCCATCAGCAGACAAATGGATAAGAAAGCCATGGTACATATACACAACGGAGTTTTACTCAGCCATTAAAAAGAATACATTTGAATCAGTTCTAATGAGGTGGATGAAACTGGAGCCTATTATACAGAGTGAAGTAAGCCAG
>NW_011474086.1:0-622 GCF_000754665.1 Bison bison bison
AAAAGCATCCCACTCTCCCCTTTTCCCATAGAGTCCAAAAGACTGTTATATACATCTGTGTCTCTTTTGTTGTCTCTCATAAAGGGTTATCATTATCATCTTTCTAAATTCCATACATATGCATTAGTATACTGTATTGGTGTTTTTCTTTCTGGCTTACTTCACTCTGTATAATAGGCTCCAGTTTCATCCACCTCATTAGAACTGATTCAAATGTATTCTTTTTAATGGCTGAGTAAAACTCCATTGTGTATATGTACCACGGCTTTCTTATCCATTTGCCTGCTGATGGACATCTAGGTTGCTTCCATGTCCTGGCTATTATAAACAGTGCTGCAATAAACATTGGGGTACACGTGTGTCTTTCAATTCTGGTTTCCTTGGTGTGTATGCCCAGCAGTGGGATTGCTGGGTCATATGGCAGTTCTATTTCCAGTTTTTTAAAGGAATCTCCACACTGTTCTCCATAGTGGCTGTACTACTTTGCATTCCCACCAACAGTGTAAGAAGGTTCCCTTTTCTCCACACCCTCTCCAGCATTTATTGCTTATAGACTTTTGGATAGCAGCCATCTGACTGGCGTGAAATGGTACCTCATTGTGGTTTTGATTTGCATTTCTCT
>NW_011474087.1:0-669 GCF_000754665.1 Bison bison bison
ATACTGGCTTTGTTCCTGGCCCTTGAACCCATGCAACACAGTTCTGGCATTTGCTGTCCGTCCACCTGGAACAGCTTTCCCCCAGGGAGCCATGTGACCCACTCCCTGACTACATCCGTTTCTGTGATCAAATGTGGATCCTGAGGCCCTTCCAGCACCTTATCCAAAACAACGTCCTCCCGACCAGCAAGCTCTCTCCCCAGTCCTGCTGCATCTGTCCTTTGTGGCATTTAGCACTACATGACACTTCAAATGTCACTGAATTCCTTTACTGTTGCTGTTAAGTCACTGTCACAATCAACTCTTCTGACCCTCAGACTGTAGCCCACTGGGCTCCCCTCCTCCAGGGGATCTTCCCAACCCAGGGATGGAACCTGTGTGTCTTACATCTCCTGCACTGGCAGGCGGGTTCTTCACCACTAGCACCACCTGGGAACCCATTGAAGTTGAATCCACTAATTTTAAACTGCTCATCCTATGGTGACCTCATGCTACACTAGGAGGACTGAGTGAGCACCACGGTTCCCATTCAAAAGATAGAGAAGCTCTGGTTCAGAGAAGTTAAAGGGCTTGCCCAAGGTCACGCAGCCATTTAGTTGTTGGGGGGACAGGTGGCTGAGGTTAGAACACAAAAATCTGGATTTGAATCTAGCGAATGTTTTCATTAGG
>NW_011474088.1:0-610 GCF_000754665.1 Bison bison bison
CTGTACTCAGTTCAGTTCAGTCACTCAGTCCAGTCCGACTCTTTGCGACCCCATGAACTGCAGCACGCCAGGCCTCCCTGTCTATCATGAACTCCTAGAATTCACTCAAACTCACATCCATTGAGTCGGTGATGCCATCCAGCCATCTCATCCTCTGTCGTCCCCTTCTCCTCCTGCCCCCAATCCCTCCCAGCATCAGAGTCTTCTCCAATGAGTCAACTCTTCACATGAATTGGCCAAAGTACTGGAGTTTCAGCTTTACCATCATTCTTTCCAAAGAAATCCCGGGGCTGATCTCCTTTAGAATGCACTGGTTGGATCTCCTTGCAGTCCAAGGGACTCTCAAGAGTCTTCTCCAATACCACAGTTCAAAAGCATCAATTCTTTGGTGCTCAGCTTTCTTCACAGTCCAACTCTCACATCCATACATGACCACAGGAAAAACCATAGCCTTGACTAGACGAACCTTTGTTGGCAAAGTAATGTCTCTGATTTTCAATATGCTATTTAGGTTGGTCATAACTTTCCTTCCAAGGAGGAAGCGTCTTTTAATTTCATGGCTGCAGTCACCATCTGCAGTGATTTTGGAGCCCAAAAAGTAAAGTTTGAC
>NW_011474089.1:0-678 GCF_000754665.1 Bison bison bison
GGTGGAGGAGTAGGACAGGGAGACCACTTTCTCCCCAACAAATTCATCAAAAGATCATTTGAATTCTGAGCAACTTCCACAAAACAACTTCTGAACACTGGTGTAGGATACCAGGCACCTAGAAAGGCAGTCCATTCTCTTTGAAAGGAGGTAGGACAAAATATAAAAGACAAAGGAAGGAAAGGAAAGTTAGTCTCACAGTGGTGTCTGACTCTTTGCAATCCCATGGACTGTAGCCTGGCAAGTCCTCTGTCCATGGAATTCTCCAGGCAAGAGTACTGGAGTGGGTTGCCATTCCCTTCTCCAGGGAATCTTCCTGAGCCAGGTTCAATCCTGGGTCTCCTGCATTGCAGGCAGAGTCTTTACCAACTGAAATACTGGAGAAGCCCCAAAAAGACAAAAAGAGAGACAAAAGACTTAGGGATGGAGACCTGTCCTGGGGAGGGAGTCATGAAGGAGGAACAATTTCCAAACAGCAGGAAACTCTCTCACTGTCAGGTCTGTCTGGTGTTTTGGAATCTCAGAAGGCAACATAACCAGGAGGAAAAAAACAAAAAAACAAAAACAGAAAACATGCCTAACCGCAACTCCCAGTGGAGAAGTAGCCCAGACACTCTCATCTGCCACCAGCAAGCAGAGGCTGGACCAGGGAGGCACAGGTTGCATGTTTAGGGTAAG
>NW_011474089.1:778-1548 GCF_000754665.1 Bison bison bison
ACCTAAGGCACAGCCTGGCCTGCTCACAGAACAAAGGATTGAGAGAATACCAAAGGAGAATTAGCCGGCTGCATACAGGCCCCTCCCATGCCACTGGAGGCAGAGAGGCAGGTATGCAACAGCAAGAGCCAGAAGGCAAGGGGCAATCTCGACCCCAGAGACCTGCATCCTCCACCAAACTGTGAGCAGGTGCCCAGTTGCTAAACAAATCTTCCTAGCAGACGGTTGACATCTGCCAGGAGAGTCACAGTCTGAGATCAGCTCCCCAGAGGAGACACATGGCACACCTGAGGTGGTACTCTCCAGGTGCAACTGGAAAACTGAGGGGCCAGGACTGGGGAGGTGATTAAGATGCACAGCCCACTTAGGACAGTGTGCTTGCCAAGCACCTGGTGGCCTTAGCTCCTTGGACCTGGGAATGGCATAAAATGCACGCCCAACCAAGTCTGTGCCTTTGCAGAGTACCCAAGAACCAGAACCTGAGCAGCTTAGACCTGGGAAGTGCATGAAACGCAAGGCCTGCTTTGGACAGTACCCCTGCAGAGCAACCTGGAGCCTGAGCAATGTAGAATGAGAAAGCACATGCACCATGAGCTGAGGTAAACCCAGTGTAGTCCATAAACTATGGGTACTCCCCACACATGCCAGTGATATTTGTTTGCATGTTCCTCCCTCCTGACAACACAATTGAACAGGTGAGCCTAAATATGTGATCATCTTCACCCCCTTGTGTCAGGGTGGAAATTAGACACTGAAGAGACTTGCAAAAA
>NW_011474089.1:4142-4827 GCF_000754665.1 Bison bison bison
TGCCATGATCTTCGTTTTCTGAATGTTGAGCTTTAAGCCCTTTTTCACTCTCCTCTTTCACTTTCATCAAGAGGCTTTTTAGTTCCTCTTCACTTTCTGCCATAAGGGTGGTGTCATCTGCATATCTGAGGTTATTGATATTCCTCCCAGCAATCTTGATTCCAGCTTGTGCTTCTTCCAGCCCAGTGTTTCTCATGATTTATTCTGCATATAAATTAAATAAGCAGGGTGACAATATACAGCCTTGACGTACTCCTTTTCCTATTTGGAACCAGTCTGTTGTTCCATGTCCAGTTCTAACTGTTGCTCCCTGACCTGCATATAGGTTTTTCAAGAGGCAGGTCAGGTGGTCTGGTATTCCTATTTCTTTCAGAATTTTCCACAGTTTATTGTGATCCACCCAGTCAAAGGTAGGTATTATACAACAACAATGTACCCTGCTTGAGTACAGTTTCTCCTTCTTGAAAACCTTCTGGCTAATCCTGTTATCTTCAAATGTAATTTATGGGAGTGGATCTAGTAAGATCTTTACAACCTTGAGACATTCTTTTGATTGCTGCATGGGCGCAGGCAGGCCAAGAGGAGCTATTCCACGTTGAAGGTCAGAAGGGGCGGCGGTGAGGAGATACCCTTTGTCCAAGGTAAGGAGCAGCAGTCGCACTTTGCTGGAGCTGCTGTGAAGAGA
>NW_011474089.1:4927-5447 GCF_000754665.1 Bison bison bison
GAAGAAAGTAAGGAAAACCACTAGAACATTCAGGTATGAACTAAACCAAATTCCTTATGATTATACAGTAGAAGTGAGAAATAGATTTAAGGGCCTACATCTGATAGATAGAGTGCTTGATGAACTATGGACTGAGGTTTGTGACATTGTACAGGAGACAGGGATCAAGACCATTCCCATAGAAAAGAAATGTAAAAAAGCAAAATGGCTGTCTGGGGACACCTTACAAATAGCTGTGAAAAAAGAGAAGCGAAAAGCAAAGGAGAAAAGGAAAGATATAAGCATCTGAATGCAGAGTTCCAAAGAATAGCAAGAAGAGATAAGAAAGCCTTTTTCAGCAATCAATGCATAGAAATAGAGGAAAACAACAGAATGGGAAAGACTAGAGATCTCTTCAAGAAAATTAGAGACACCAAGGGAACATTTCATGCAAAGATGGGCTCGATAAAGGACAGAAATGGTATGGACCTAATAGAAGAAGATATTAAGAAGAGGTGGCAAGAATACACAGAAGAACATT
>NW_011474089.1:5547-5862 GCF_000754665.1 Bison bison bison
AAAGCAAAAGCAATACCCAGCTGTGGATGTGACTGGTGATAGAAGCAAGGTCCGATGCTGTAAAGAGCAATATTGCATAGGAACCTGGAATATCAGCTCCATGGCAAATTGGAAGTGGTCAACCAAGAGATGGTAAGAGTGAATGCTGACATTCTAGGAATCAGCAAACTGAAATGGACTGGAGTGAGTGAATTTAACTCAGATGACCATTATATCTACTACTGCGGGCAGGAATGTCTCAGAAGAAATGGAGTAGCCATCATGGTCAACAAGAGTCCGAAATGCAGTACTTGGATGCAATCTCAAAAACGACAG
>NW_011474089.1:9079-10621 GCF_000754665.1 Bison bison bison
TCTTCAAAGATCATGAATCTGACATCATAAACTGTAAGCTATCGTCTTGGGGCCTTTCCAGGATCTTCAGGACAAGGTAAGAACACTCAGAGCTCTAGCCTCTCTGATTTCTCAGTATACACATTTTCTGCTTTACTTTTTTGTAACTTGTGTGAATAAATGACACACCCTGCATGAAGCAAGTGATAAGTCCTACTCTGCAGTTTTGTACCTCGTAATTACTGAAGGCAGCCCCCAAGGGTTTATACCAACCTGCCAATGCCAAGGGACACCCAAGTCTCTGCTAGGGGAGTGGCCAGAGATGGGCAAAGCGTGTGGACCAACCTTTCCTTTCTTGGTCACCTTTTCCTGGTCTCTTTGGCCATTTTGTAACTGTTTGGGGAATTAGCACTACTAACCTAATCTGTCGGATCATAGACTTTCAAGGGAATTGTGATACATGCTGTTACTATTGTCAACTACAAATTGGCACTTACCAAGAGCATTGCCAATGACTGAACAACAAAGGCGTTTGCCATCTGCCTCTATGGAGACTGAGGACTTCCCTCGTGGCTCAGAGGGCAAAGCATCTGCCTGTAGTGTGGGAGACCTGGGTTCAATCCCTGGGTCGGGAAGATCCTCTGGAGAAGAAATGGCAACCCACTCCAGTGTTCTTGCCTAGAGAATCCCAGGGATGGGGGAGCCTGGTTAGATGCCATCTATGGGATTGCACAGAACTGGACACAACTGAAGCAACTTTGCAGCAGCAGCAGCAGCCTTGCTAGGAGTTGAAAGTTACAGGAGCACATTTGGGAGCAAGGTGGAACTCTAACTCTAGGAATGTCTCTCAGGCTAGAGATCACTCTCTTGACAACCTGCCTCAGGAGACAGAGTCCTAAAAGTTGAGTCTTTGTCACGGCTGTGTCTATGTGGATAGAATCACTGCTAGTGACCATGAGGTTTTTGAGGACACAGACTGGGAATAGCAGGATCTGGTCAGATTGGAAATGCAATGGGCTTCTTCCTTTGGTAGTGCTAGCTCTTAGTGGGCCAGAGGAGGCTGTCTGATGGCTTTTGTCTCAACTCCTTAGATATTTCTTTCTGTGTAATCTGTGTAAATTAACTGGAAGGATTGGTCCTAGTAGCTCAAGGACAAAAAAATCACTTTTTCCTCACTGGCCAACCCTCCAACACCTCTTTTGCTATATTGGTATTGTGATACTCAGAGAAGGGACATCTTGGTTGTTGTTCATCCTTTTATGACTCACTGCTTCTACTGCAGTCAGGACTGTACTCAGGAATGTGCATGGGTACATGTAAGCTAGTAGTCCCAGCTTGGGAAATATTCTGGGAAACTACTCTGGCAAATCAAACAAAGGTCTTGGTGGTATGGCACTAAGTCAATCTGAGATGCCATCAGGTCTACCCCTGGTGCATCTCCACCCCACCTCAGTGGTAGAACTGGGAGGGATGAGTAAGGCAACTGCATCGGTAAGGGACAGACTAAGTCTGACCAGGGAAGGAAAGCTTTGGTGGAGAATCTGTCTACACCCCCATCTAGAG
>NW_011474089.1:13639-14209 GCF_000754665.1 Bison bison bison
CTGAATGGCATCACTGACTCGATGGACGTGAGTTTAAGTGAACTCTGGGAGATGGTGATGGGACAGGGAGGCCTGGCATGCTGCGATTCATGGGGTCTCAAAGAGTTGGACATGACTGAGCAACTGAACTGAACTGAACTGATGCACCCAACATAGGAGCACTGCAATATGTAAGGCAAATGCTATTGAGAATGAAAGGGGAAATTACCAGTAACACAATAATAGTGGGAGACATTAATACCCCACTCCCACCTATGGATAGATCAACAGAACAGAAAATTAGCAAGGAAACACAAACTTTTAATGATACAATGGGCCAGTTAGCCCTAATTGATATCTATAGGACATTTCACCCCCAAATAATGAATTTCAACTCTTTCTCAAGTGCACAAGTAACATTCTTCAGGATAAATCACATCCTGGGTCATAACACTGGCCTTGATAAATTCAAAAATATTAAAATCATTTCAAGCATCTTTTCTGCTCGCAATGCAGTAAGATTAATGTCAACTGCAGGACAAAAACTATTAAAAATACAAATTTCTGGAGGATAAATAACATGCTTCTGAA
>NW_011474090.1:0-584 GCF_000754665.1 Bison bison bison
TAACAAATAAAGGAAATAAGTAAAGATTAATAAAACTAATAGCTGGTTTATTTGAGGAGATAAGCAAAACTGACAAATCATTAGCCAGATTCATCAAGAACAAAAGTGAGAAAAATCAATCAACAAAATTGGGAATGAAAAAGCAGAGTTTACAAGAGACAATGCAGAAATACAAAGGGTCATGAGAGACTATTATGAGCATCTATATGCTAATAAAGTGGACAATCTAGAGGAAATGGACAGATTTTTAGGAAAGTTCAACCCTCCCAAACTGAACCAGGAAGAAATAGAAGTTATGAACAAATAAATTACAAACACTGAAATCAAAGCTGTGATAAAAAATCTCCCCCTTAACCCTCAAAGAAAAGACCAGGGCCAGATGGCTTCACAGGTGAATTCTATCAAATATTTATAAAAGAGCCAATGCCTATCCTTCTGTAACTCTGCCAAAAATTCAGAGGAAGGAAAACTTCCAAACTCACTCTGAGGCCACCATCACCCTGGTACCAAAACTAGACAAAGATATCACAAACAAGAGAATATTACAGGCCAATATCACTGATCAACATAAATGTAAAAATCCT
>NW_011474091.1:0-619 GCF_000754665.1 Bison bison bison
AATATATATAGCACATACACAGTGAATGAGAAATGAGTCAAAATATGTCATTACAAAATCATCAAAGTACAAAGGAATGCATTAATGGAGGAAATGAAGAACAAAATTGCTGTAAGAAAGAAACTGATTGCGTGATGGCAGTTAATCCTAAGTGCAAATGGAAAAATGTTCAAGATTTCACGCATGCGTGCTCAGTTATGTCTGACTCTTTGTGACCCAATGGACTGTAGCTCACCAGGCTCTTCTGTCCATAGAATTTTGCAAACAAGGGTACTGGAGTGGGTTGCCATTTCCTACTCCAGGGGATCTTCCTGACCCCAGGATTGAACCCGTGTCTCCTGCATCTCCTGTTTGGCATGTGGATTCTTTACCACTGAGCTACCTGGGAAGCCCCAAATATATAGATAGGATTCCCCAATATTGTGTTAGTTATGTGTAAATGATTTTAACTCGAGTAAAAAATTTAAAAGACAAAAGTATTAAGAATAATAACTATGATCATTAATTAATGGATATGGGAGAAAGAAACGGCAACCCACTCCAGTATTCTTGCCTGGAGAATCCCATGAACAGAGGAGCCTGGCAGGCTATAGTCCGTGTTGTGGCAAAGAATCGGACA
>NW_011474092.1:0-529 GCF_000754665.1 Bison bison bison
ACACAGAGTCGGACACGACTGAAGCGACTTAGCAGCAGCAGCAGCAGTAGAAGTATATTGAGCAGTGGACTCAGTAGTTCTTCCCATTAAGGATATTCCTGTAACAATACTGTGGGAGTTTGTGGTAAAGTTGTTGAGACAGTGCTGTCTTCCCCGTAGAAGTCAGTCAGAGCTCTAAGAGGAGCCTGTCTTGGGATGGAGTTTTATATATGATTCCTCTATTCACTTGACTTTTCACTGGAACAATATATCAAAGGCCTCTCTCTCTCTGTTTTTTTAAATGAGCCCAGCTAAAGATTTATCTATTTTGATTATCATTTCAAAAAACCAGCTCTTGGTTTCATTGACCTTTTTTAGTATTGATGTTTTTTGGGGAGTAGAGGGAACTTTATTTTATTTCCACTCTGAAAATTATTTCCTTCCTTCTGCTGACTTTGGGCTTTGTTTGCTCTTATTTTTTCTAATTCCTTTAGGTGGTAAGTTATGCTATTTATTTGAGATTTTTCTTGTTTACCGAAGTAGGCCTGTT
>NW_011474093.1:0-639 GCF_000754665.1 Bison bison bison
TAAAATATATATATATATATATTTTTAAAACATTCTTTTTCCACTGGCTTAGAAGTCATAAATACTATTAGCTGTGTTATACATAAAAGAGTGATTATTCTGATTAGTAAGTTCCTTTTGGTTACCTCGTTAATTTGCTTTGAATTTTTGAGAACTGGAAACTGCCACAAAGCTAGCATTATAGAAGGAAACATTTAGATGAGGGCTTCATCTTATGAAAAATTCCATGGAAGTTTTAAAAAATTACCCAAGAACTTTTCATTAAGATTGCAATAAGTGCTACGTGTTTTTTTTTTTAAGTGGATTCCACTGTAAATAAGTTAGGAAACAGTGGGTTAAAGAAGTGAAAAAGAGCTATCTTTATGCAATGCTAATTAGGGGTTTAGCATGTTAATGAGAACTGAGAATCTACAAGAACCGAGGTTTGATACAGTTGCAAAATTGCTCAAATTTATTTGGCCATGGAATAATTTTGGGGTGAAATATTCCAATATTCCACTAGTGTTCTAAGAGAAGTGCTGAACTCAAAGTGGCAATTGGACCCTTAAATACACACACATATACACAGACACACACACACATACAAATAGTGTTTTTTTGGGTGGGAACCTAATTTAAAAAATGAGGAAAAGCTATCAT
>NW_011474094.1:0-632 GCF_000754665.1 Bison bison bison
GTCCATGGAATTCTCCAGGCCAGAATACTGGAGTGGGTAGCCTATCCCTTCTCCAGCAGATCTTTCCAACCCAGGAACTGAACCAGGATCTCCTGTGTTGCAGGCAGATTCTTTACCATCTGAGCTATGGAACTGGGATGTGGAACGAAAAGTGTTTATGCTACATACCTTTGGAATAATTAGTGTGGGGAAAAAAGGCTATGAAATGTTAAATCCTACAGAATTAAGAAATAGAGGGTATTTATGAAGAAGAATACATAAGAAAATAATTTTGATGTCCTTCTCTGGTCTCTAATTTTGTATTTGCCAAATAAAAAGCATGTTTAAAATAAAAATAAATGTGGCAGAAATACTTTCACTGAGCAAAGTGTCAACAACTGTTGCCCATGAAGCAGTAATTATAATTATTAGCAGTTCTGTGTGCTCATTATTTCCTAAGAATCGTATATAGTATGTATGTAATGCTATTTCTGTTTCACAAATGAGAAAGCCTATGTGTAATGAGGCTAAATCCAAGTTCATGTAGTTTGCAAGTGGCAGAGCTGAGACTGCTTAGGCTTTGTCTTGATCTCTCAGTTTCGTCGGAGAAAATTATGTCATGACCTTTAGAAGATTCACTTTCATGAATTCAA
>NW_011474094.1:876-4528 GCF_000754665.1 Bison bison bison
GGCGGAGCCTGGTGGGCTGCCATCTATGGGGTCGCACAGAGTCGGACACAACTGAAGCGACTTAGCAGCAGCAGCAGCAGCATAGGGGTATATATGCAAGTATGTTAGAATGATAATATTCTTCATGAATATTAAGTGTTAATTCTCATATACTTTAAAAAGAATTCTGGCCCTGTTGATCTCTGAAAAAAATCTTTTATACTATGGCACAATTTTTTTATTGGAGTACTCTGAAAAGTACACAAATCATAATTAAAGCTTGAAGACTTCACATGGTCATAGTCATAAATTGGTCCCACCTCTATCCTGATTTGGAAAAGGCAATGGCACCCCACTCCAGTACTCTTGCCTGGAAAATCCCATGGGTGGAGGAGCCTGGTGGGCTGCAATCCATGGGGTCACGAAGAGTCCGACATGACTGAGCGACTTCACTTCCACTTTTCACTTTCATGCATTGCAGAAGGAAATGGCAACCCACTCCAGTGTTCTTGCCTGGGGAATCCCAGGGACGGCAGAGCCTGGTGGACTGCCATCTATGGGGTCGCACAGAGTCAGACATGACTGAAGCAACTTAGCAGCAGCAGCAGCAGCAGCAGCAGCAGCTATCCTGATTTATAATACCTCAGATAAATTTTGCTGTATTTTTCACTTAATGTAAATGGAATTGCATAATAGACAGATTGATTCATGACTGTTTCCACTCAACATTGTTTGTGAGATTCATTCATGTTGCTTATATTAATAGCACTAGTTCATTAATTTTTCTTTTTATGAATATACCACAGTTTAATTATACAACCTACTGTTAAGAAAATGTGGGTTGTTTGAAGTATAGGACCATGACAAATAATTCTGCTATGAAAATAATTATACATATCTTTTGGTGAATATTTATATGCTTTTATATTGGATATCCAGCCAAGATTGGAATTGCTAGATCATTGAATATATGTATATTTAGCTTTATAGGTATTACTAGAGTTTTCTAAAGTTGGTTTATACAGTTTTTTCTCTTCAATAGTCAATAAAGATACAAATTGCTCTACATCTTCTTTACTACTTGATACTGTCAAATTTTTAATTTGACCCTTTCTGATAGTTGTATAATGACATCTCTTGTTTTAATTTGCATGTACTGATGACTCATGAAGTTGAGCACAATTTCAGTTTATTTCAGTTGGTTATTTGAAAGACCTCATTTTTGAAATGCCTGTTTTTCTACTGAGTTTTTTATATTTCTCTTAGTGACGTGATTATTTTCAAAATATATATTCTGGATGATAATCCTTTGTTTGTTACCTATATTACAAGTTGTTTGTTTGTTTGTTTGTTTGTTTCGCTAAGTACCTTATCTTTTTATTCCTTAATGAATTACTAATTTAATAAACAGAAGTTTTAAAATCATTATATCCCACTTCAATATTTTTCTGCTATGGTTAGTGTATTTTTGTCTTGAGTTTAAAAGTAGCATTTCCTACTCTAAGACCTAGAAGATATTTTCCTGGAGGGCCGTATAGGTACTTTATTGTTTGACCTTTCATGGTACATTCCATCTCATATTTCTGGTGTGATAAAGGATTGAATGTCCATTTTTTTCCTATTTAGATCCAACTGAAAGAGCATGATTTATTGCCAACAGTGTTCCGCAGCATCACCTTTAGTCAAATGCAAATACATGTATGCCTCACTTTATGGACTCTACTTCTGTGTGTACATCTGCCTATACTTATGTCAATGCGGCATTGTCTTAATTACTATAGCTTTTTAATATTTTTGATACTGGTAGTATCGTAAAATAAAAATTGTACCAGATGATTAAACTGGAGAGAAAACAAATTATTCAAGATTATTGCATTGACGGGTCAAAGACTATTGTAGTAGGGGAGAGAGACTGAACTCTGGTCCAGTGAACCAAAGGTGGGAGAATTGTTAAGTGCTGGAATGAGCTAGTGTAAAAAGATTAGAGCACATTAAAAGGTTGGATGGTCAATGTGATTAAGCCATTTTGTGTTTGCTAATTGTCCCTTATCAAAGTTAGGCTCCTACCCTCCCACAGAGTCTGGAAGACATGGGCCCTATCTTTCTTGATAATTACATTTCAAAGGGATGGCTAACAGGTCCTTGAGAAAGATATTCTTGGATTGTAGGCTATTTACATCTTAAACTGGCAGATTAAAAAAATTTACAACTTCTTTCTAAAGTGCTCTGAGAAGAAATGTTGGGGCCTATAGTCTAAAGTTTAATGAAGCTATGGAGAACACTGAGTCTAGCTTGGCCAAGGTAAACCCTTTATATTTGTATTTGATTTCTTCTTTTTAAAGATTGTGTTGACCATTTTTATTCATTTGCTTTCCATATCAATTTTAGAATCAGCTTATCACCGCCTCCTCAAAAATGTTTTGGTTTTAATTGGATTTCACTGAATATATAGATTAATTTGTGGTAAATGTCTTTATTAAATAAAATATTTTAATTTATGAATGAAATATTCTTTCATTTATCTAGGTCTTTATTTTCTCTAAACAATGTTTTATGGTTCTCAAGATAGTGGGTCTTAGACTTTCTATGTGATTTCTTGCTAGGTTTTTGATAGTTCTGGTCTTGTTGCAAATAGTTATCTTTTAAGTTTTTCATGTTTTATTTCCTGTTGCTGATATTGAGAAGTACACTTTTATTTTTGTTCCTTGGCCTCATATCCAGAAATGATGCTTAGTTTACTTCTTAACTTAAGTAGTTTCTCCGTAGCGTCACTCAGATGTATGTACCCAGGTGGTTTGGGGTTAATGGCAGTTTTATTTCTCCCTTTCCAATCATTCATCTTATTAATTTCTCTTAAATTTTTTTGCTGCTTACTCTAGTACAATGAGATTATTATTGTTGTTTCTCATTTTATCTCTCAGAGGTGAGGCTTTTAGTAAATCGCTGTCAAGTATGGTATTTCCTGTAGGCTTGTTGTTCACACCTTTTTCTCCTAGTGTTCTAAAAGGTTTTGTTATTACTGGGTGTTAATTTAATCAAACTTATTTTTCAGGATAACCTGAGACAATCATACTAGTTTTCTCCTTTGTTCCATTAATATGTAAAATCACATTGCTTTTTTTTTTTAATGTGAAAATAGCCTTGCATATATGAGATAAACCAAACATGGAGGCTATGTATAACCCTTTTAATGTTTTGCTAGATTTTTTTTTTTTTTTTTGCTAACATTTGACTTAGAATTTTCCCATTGTGTCCATGAAGGAGTATTGTTCTCCTTTCTTGTGATATGCTCACTACGGTTAAGTACCTTACTATGGAGAAGGAAATGGCAATCCACTCCAGTATTCTTGCCTGGAGAATCCCAGAAACAGAGGAGCCTGTGGGCTACTGTCCATGGGGTTGCACAGAGTTGGACACGACTGAAGCAACTTAGCAACAGCAGTGTAGAGACTTGGGAACTTACCATTTATGCCTGGAATTTTCCTTATGGGGGAAGTTTTAAATGAGAAGTCAGTATATTTAATGGACTTAAGCCTTTCTATTTTTTTTTTATTTTTTTACTTTACAATATCGTATTGGTTTTGCCATATATCAATATGAATCTACCACAGGTATACACGTGTTCCCCATCCTGAACCCTCCTCCCTCCTCCCTTCCCATACCATCCCTCTGG
>NW_011474094.1:4707-4957 GCF_000754665.1 Bison bison bison
AAAATAGTTTACCTCCATTTTCCAGATTTTCCCTTTTTTGTCAGTTCAAGTAAAGTTTTGTCTTTCTAGGAATTTGTCTATTGCATCTAAAATTACAAATATATTCAGTCCACATGGAATTTAATAACATATTTATCATTGAAATTTAGGAAATGTGATATGAAGCTATGAATTTCTAGCCTTTCTAGAGAAAACAAGTGATTTGATGATCCTGGGTCTGTCTTCCTGCATATTAACCTCAGTAGGAATT
>NW_011474094.1:5337-7176 GCF_000754665.1 Bison bison bison
AAATGCTCCTGGTTTAAGAATGCAAAAGAAGAGATTTTTTAACTCTTGTACAAAACTAAGTTTTATTTGACTGTAGGTAAAACACAGAAACCTAGTAAAGTTAACATGATGCTGAAATGTTTCAGTGTATTCTCTATTAAAAAGTCTATTGTGCTGTAGATTTATCACCCCTGGAAACAAAAGCTGATTTATTTTTCCATCAACTAAGTTCTAAGTCCTTACCGTTGACAAGCGTCTCTATAATTCATCATAGTCTTCAGAGCAGTTTCGTATTTGTTGACCTAACCCCAGTATTGACCTGGCTAGGAGGGTAGGAGGCAGATACTATTATATCCATTTCACTAGTAGGACAGCTAAACCCTGGTGAGATTAAGAGTTTGCTAATGGATATGACCAAGGGGGACAGCAGTTGAAGTGGGATAAGAATTCAGGTTGTCTGTACTTTTGACCTAGTGACATATCACAAGTTTGTTAGATTCAGAGATTCTGCTAAATGCCTAATACCCATTTTAAGATTAAAGACTTAGAATTTGAGGTAGAGAATACAGGTAATTTCATGTAACTCTCACTCCTGTGGATCTTTAAAAAAATTCACCACAAATAGCCTTGTTGTTACTTTAAATAACTGGTAGATATTAATATTTAATGAAGAAGAAAGAGAAAAAGGGGGCATTAAGACACTGCTTGGGAGAAAAACCATGTATTGATAATTACAGTGGTGGTATTCAGCTTTGAGAGATTCATATACTATATGAAATGCATGTATTTCTACACCAGACATTAAGCACAAGAGTAAATGTAGAGGGAGGGCAGACTTCAGGACAGTCAGATACTTGGAGGCAAAAACCAATAAAGAACAGTAAAACCTCAAGCTACCAAGGAATGCCTGGAAATGTGATGGATGCTGGAGGGAACACTGTTGTGCTGGAATGCTCCTTAGGACTCCTGTTCTTTATTTCTGGTGTCCCAATTGAATAGACTGGTGGGAGCTGGAGAGTGCAGAGTTTATTAAGCTGCCACAGAACATTAAATAATAGCCTGCAAACAATAGCAGCAGCAACAACAATAGGGCCTTCCCAGATTTATTCATTAGCACTTTAGAAACTCAGAAAAATAAATAAAATATGAAAGTGATTGCCATAGCACAGAAGAACATGCTTCTTCAAGTTAAAAAATCTCCCTACGCCTTTAGCATGATCACCAAGGCAGAATTTCATTAACGAATCAGACAGTCATATTTACCTTTTCAAAATAAGTCCTTGCAAAGAACACGTGTTCTTGATCTAGAAGTGTCCGCATTTTTGATTTTTAAAAAATGTTTTAAACAGATATGGAGCTAAAATATCAAAAATGTTTTTTAAATCAAATTGTAACAGCAGGCTCCAAATCCTTGTCAGGTAGGTTAGATAAAATGTTTAGTTAAATCTCATCAAACTCCTGCTAAAATTAAATATGAAAAGACTCAAAAAAAAAAAAAAAGATTTAGCATAGTCCTGGTATCCCTGTACGTTCCACTGTGTTATGTAGCACAAATCACGAGGTATATATTTTTTATGTTGAATGCTCTATCAAGTGAGTGGCATCGTAAAAGAGCATGGGCTTGTAGCCAGATGAATCGAAGGTCAAATCCCATATACTCAATCCTTTGACCTCTCTGCCCTTAGATAAGTTATTTAACCCATCTGAGTGTCAGTTTCCTCATCTATAAACTGCACCATTAAAAGTTACAGGAGTTCCTTGAGTCTGGTTAGGAGTTATTACAGGATCCTTTAAACAGAACATGAACGTGAAGTCGCTCAATCGTGTCCAACTCTTTGAGACCCCATGGACTGTAGCTCA
>NW_011474094.1:7276-9080 GCF_000754665.1 Bison bison bison
AGCCCACCAGACTCCTTGGTCCATGGGATTCTCCAGGCAAGAATACTGTAGTGGGTTGCCTTTTCCTTCTCCAGGGGATCTTCCCGACCCAGGGATCGAACCCAGGTCTCCCGCATTGCGGGTAGACACTTTAACCTCTGAGCCACCAGGGAAGCAAATCCTTGTCAGGTAGGTTAGATAAAATGTTTAGTTAAATCTCATCAAACTCCTGCTAAAATCAAATATGAAAGTACTCAGAAAAAAGATTCAGCATAGTCCTGGTATCCCTGTACATTCCACTGTGTTATATAGCACAAATCACAAGGTGTATATTTTTTATGTTGAATGCTCTATCAAGTGAGTGGCATCGTGAAAGAGCATGGGCTTGTAGCCAGATGAATCGAAGGTCAAATCCCATATACTCAATCCTTTGACCTCTCTGCCCTTAGATAAGTTATTTAACCCGTCTGAGTGTCAGTATCCTCATCTATAAACTGCACCATTAAAAGTGACAGGAGTTCCTTGAGTTTGGTTAGGAGTTATTACAGGATCCTTTAAACAGAAGTAAGAATGATATTTTCAAAGAAACCTCCAATAAGTGTTTCCTAATACATCAAAAGATGTTTTTTCACCCTGAACCGTAGGTTAGACAGTGAAGCTTTAAGACATGCCATTTTATAATATATGCTTCAGTTAACAGTTTCTTTTTAAAAAATATAAAATTGAGAAGTGGAGAAGGCAATGGCAACCCACTCCAGTGTTCTTGCTTGGAGAATCCCAGGGACAGGGGAGCCTGATGGGCTGCCATCTATGGGATCGCACAGAGTCGGACACGACTGAAGCGATTTAGCAACTTAGCAACAAAAGTTGAGAGGGAATCATAGACTTGGCTAAACAGTAGTCACTAATACTCTGGCCATTTCTAACCTCATAATGGGTGCTTTCGTTCTTTCCAAAAGTCATTTGATATTATTTCCATTTCACCGTCAGTAAGATGTAAGATGGAGTTGCTAACTGTTTTTAACGGTATAGCTGTTTACAAATTAAGAAACAAGACTCAAGAAGTAAATAAATTATTTTTCAGAAGGCTCATTACATGTAAAATTCATTTAGCAGAGGAGTATATCCCAGGGTTTGAAACTGGGATAAAAGGAGACGAGTTGCTTGCTGCCTCCCTCTCATAAATCTCAGTTGCTGCTGCACTGTGTGGTCCGTGGCACATAAGTGTTTCTTCCTTAATGGACATACACTTGCGGACACTTTATCTCTTAATGCCAATCTTGCTGGGCACAGTTTAGCTTTCACTTTCTTACACTGTCTTCAATAAATTCAAGGGTCAAGGTACTTAAGTTTTACCTCCCAGACTTGTCAAATTTCCTATACTTGCTTTTATCCAAATGTTCTTTTGATAGCCATTTTCCGCTTTTGCTTTGAAAAGCCAACTCAACCAAACAAAGGAATTCAGATGAGAAATGTCCTTGGCATGTATAACAATATGAGATGTGAATTAAATGGGAGGGAAAAATCCTCCCCATTGTGGATCTGAGCCTAGAGGATAATGGAGCTGTGATTTAGCCCACGAAAATGTGTTAGAGTAAGTGAACTGACCTTTTGCTGCTCTTACTGCTGAGACAAAATGAGGACATAAATACAAATTAATTTCTTCTTATCACTTTGTGAGACATTATAATTCATTTTTCATTTATGTGCCTAATGTTTACCTAGCTTACAAAAATATGCATTATTCCTAAAAGCTCAGGGGATTTGTATACTTAAATGGCAACTCAGAGAAAGACTGATTTTTTTTTTCTTAAGAGAGATTTCT
>NW_011474094.1:9662-10088 GCF_000754665.1 Bison bison bison
AATATAGTGATTAAAAAAAAAGTTAGCTTCCTGTCAATTCAATTTGATCCAATCTCTTGCACTTGTCTAACAATGAAGTTGCACCCATTTAGGCAGTGATAGGAACCAGCATCTCTGAGTGCTTATAAAAGCTGACTGATAATCCAAAGATTGCTTAGCTCCATCCTTTGTAATTCAAATTAGAGCCAGCATTTCTAAGCAATAAACATATAAATCCATAAATTCAAGCACTATGTACATTTTCTTATAACTGTGAATATGGTATTGTAAAAATCTACCTGTGGGAGAAATATCAATAACCTCAGATATGCAGATGACACCAACCTTATCGCATAAAGCAAAGAAGAACTAAAAAGCCTCTTGATGAAAGTGAAAGAGGAGAGTGAAAAAGATGGCTTAAAATTCAACATTCAGAAAACTAAGATC
>NW_011474094.1:10188-10597 GCF_000754665.1 Bison bison bison
TCAGTGGTAAGGAACCCCCCTGCCAATGCAAGAAATATGCATTTGATCCCTGGGCCAGGAAGATCCCCTGGAGAAGGAAATAATAGCAACCCACTCTACTATTCTTGCCTGGGAAATCCCATGGGCATAGGAGCCAGGTGGGCCATGATCCATAGGACCACAGTAGAATCTGATGTGCTGCTGCTGCTGCTAAGTTGCTTCAGTCGTGTCCGACTCTGTGCGACCCCATGGACTGCCCCCTACCAGGCTTCTCCGTCCGTAGGATTCTCCAAGCAAGAACACTGGAGTGGGCTGCCATTTCTTTCTCCAGTGCGTGAAAGTGGAAAGTGAAAGTCAAGTCACTCAGTCGTATCCGACTCTTCGTGACCCCATGGACTGCAGCCTACCAGGCTCCTCCATCCATGGGATT
>NW_011474094.1:10697-11261 GCF_000754665.1 Bison bison bison
GAGTGACTGAACTGAACTGAACTGAAGCTGTGAGCACGCATGTAACCATGATTTCTAATTCACTTAACTAATCACTGAGATCAGTAAAAACACTGTGCCTGCTTTGTAACAGAAGTGACTTGGATTCAGTTCATTGAGACTGTTCTGAGAGTAGTATTTAAGCAGTAGAATGTGTTGCTGTAGGATGTGTATGCTGTCGTGTTGGAAATTTTTTAAAAAAGAATATACTGCAGTTCTAAACATCTACTTGTAAAGATGTAATAAGTACTTTTTTAGAATGAGTAAAATAGTTCACCCTTGGTGGTTCTTAGAAGGCTTCATAGAAACACTACAATCAAGCAAAATATAAATAACCACCAACACTTATATAACTCAGTTCAAGTTAAAACTGTTTTTCAATACATGATCTTGTTTAATACTTGAAGCAGTTCTTTAAGTTGGCATGATTATTTTCTTTGAGAGACATATGATTTAGCCATACGTTTGTTGAAAAAGTCACTTGATTTTATTGAGTAGGGGAAGATAAAGAATTGCTCCTAGTATTACAAGAAATTATGGATTTAA
>NW_011474094.1:11361-12470 GCF_000754665.1 Bison bison bison
TCTTCGTGACCCCATGGACTGCAGCCTACCAGGCTCCTCCATCCATGGGATTTTCTGGGCAACAGTACTGGAGTGGGGTGCCATCGCCTTCTCCCAGAATCTGATGTGACTTAGCAACTAAACAACAACACGGATTGGTAATCCAAGCAGTTGATTGACTTAAGACTTGAATCCAAGTGTTTTGACTCTAGATAATTTTATATTCTCCATAAAAATCACAAAATAATAGCATGTTTGTATTTGAGAAGTTGTCCCAATGCGTTATTAAAATTCTGCTCTATTTGAACAATTTAAATTCATTTTACAGTAGTAACTGAAATGTATTCTCTAAAATGCCCCCACTCTAATATGTGCATCTTATAACTATTTTAATTTTGTGAGACATTTTGCAGTGCCATGGAATCAGCCTCTCTTAAATCTGTCCTATGTAGTTTGTTAGATATGCCATGACAAAATGCCAGAGATTGGATTTCCTAAACAACAGAAATGTGTTTTCGCACAGATCTGGAGTCTAGAAGTCCAAGGTATGGGCAGGTTTGGTTCCTTCTGAGGCCTCTCTCCTTGCCTTGCAAATGGCAGCCTTCTTGCTATGTCCACCCAACGGCCTCTCCTCTGTGCCCATACATCCCTTGTGTCTTTCTAAAGACACTATTTTATTTCCTCTTTTTGTAAGGACACTAGTCGGACTGAACTGGAGTCCACACTAACATACTCATTTTAACTTAAAAGCCCCATTTAAAGGCCCTGCCTGTCAAGGTCCTGTCTTCTAATACAGTCACATTCTGGGGTAGAGGTCAATAGGGCTTTAACATATGAATTTTAGGCAGACGCAGTTCAGTCCATAACATCTTTATTCTGTTCATTTTTGGCACATAGTGTATGTTCAAAAATATTTGTTATTTAAATTAATGATTGGTGAATGAATGAATCAGAGCTTATACTTAACTATAAATTAAATATTGACTGAATATTTAACCTCAGTGGAATTATAAAAGTTATCTATTATGATTATTTGAATACAAAGGAAACTTTTAATGATAATCTTTTTATCCTTTTCTAACTGAAGTGTAGTTGACATATAATATTATATGTTGTATTTGTACAACATA
>NW_011474094.1:12580-14048 GCF_000754665.1 Bison bison bison
GTGAATTTGCTTCTTTTTGGTTATATTTACTAGTTTTCTTTTTTTTAAGAGTCCACATATAAGTGATATCATACAGTATTTGTCTTTCTCTTTCTGACTTATTTCATTTAACATAATGTCTTCCAAGCCCATCTATGTTGTTGCAAATGGCGAAATTTCATTATCTATTCATCTGTTCATAGAAATACTATTCTTAAAATAGTTGTTTTGACTAGGTTGTTTTGACTAGGTTGACTGTATATAAAAAATATTAACTATTTTTTTTAATAATTAAAAAATCTATAGTATAAAGTATATCACAGTATATTTTGCAATTTCTGTAAATTTAATCTTTGGCAATCTAGAATAGAGGTCTTTATGTGTATTTGTTTTATACAATGTCCTACTAAAATCAATAAATTATAAAAGCTCTATAAGATTGCAAACCTAAGATACTACTTCGCTAACCTCTAGCTTTGTGTGTCTTGTAGCACTGGAGAGAAAATAGTATATCTATTTAGACGTCTTAGTTAATTTTCTTTCATTTATGAAGGTGGTGCTACAGTTTGAGTTTCTCTCTTACCCCTTGACACCCATCTCCACTGGGGTTGGAGCCGTGTAATAAACGTCCCACAATTTGACCTTTTCTATCTGCATCATAAAATCAGGCAGATGGTGTAGTTTATGGCTAACAGGCAAGAGTTTCTCCGTTTAAAGCTGTTTTTTTTTCACAACTAATCCATTACCAGGTATGCTACATGCCATTTTATCTGATGTGTCCTTACAAGGTAACTAGGAAGTTTACTAAAATAACTTCTAATATGTTTTTGAGAAAAAAATCCCAAATTTTAATTGTAATAATTAAATAGCTAACGTTGAATACATTGAGTTATGTTACACATTTCCTGGGTATCTTGAATCACTGTTTCAGTGTTAAGGCTTCTGTCATAAACTAATGTAATTCAAAAGTGGCCGAGTAGAGAATGAAACTATAAAAAATGCAAAATCACTTATGTTATGCTTGAAAGTAATAATATTTTTATTTGACATTTCTGAAGAAAAACTGAAAACTCACCTGTGACTGAGCTGCATCTGAGTTCATGATCATTTTAATATTGTAGAAAAACATTTATTGCTTACTTCTTACCCCTATGTATGAGACTTCCTTTTCTAAAAGGTGGTAGATTAAATACAATAAAAAAGAGTAGGTCTCTGAGTTATTTAGGAATAGATGGGTTTTGCCATGATGCTAATTACATTTATATTATTTGAATCATACATCAAAGTTTTCTAGTTGGATCAATCCAAATGTGTAGTATCAAGTAACATAGAAATTATGATCAGGCTTATCTTAGATGCTGAGTATATTTGTAAAAAATATGAGTAACCAACATTTTTTCTAGTTCTTATTCTGTACAAAATAAGATGCCATATTTTGAGATTCTTCTAGCTCTAGAGGTCTAATATCTATGGGTAAATAATTTTATTA
>NW_011474094.1:14148-16067 GCF_000754665.1 Bison bison bison
AAAAATTGGAATTTTAGACTCTGAAGTGCATCCTAATATTGTTGAAATAAATGATACATTTCTTAAAACAGTACCTTTATACAAAAATCATAACAACACGCTTTTTCACCTAAAAATATTAGTGCTTATTTTATATTACACACTAAAATAGCATGTGCATATAGATATTGTTATCGTTGTTTAGTCACTAAGTTGTGTCCAACTCCTTCATGACCCCATCAACTGTAGCCCACAAAGCTCCTCGGACCATGGAAGTTCCCAGGCAAGAACACTGGACTGGGTTGCCATTTCCTTCTCCAGGGTATTTTCCCAATCCAGGGATTTAATCTGCATCTCCTGCATTAGCAGGTGGATTCTTTACCACTGAGCCACTAGTATTAGTGACAGGCTAAAGACAGGGCAACTCTTACTCAGAAAACTATTACTCTACTGAGTTTTCTCAATAGAACAGTTTAGAGAAATTGTGACTTTAAATATTTGTATTAATAATCCAGTTAACTTTAAAAACTCACATGTGGATATGATGTTAAGTCAGTACTAATATTCTTCTACAATCAAAATATTAAGCAATTCTAATTATATAAGATTGCTTCAGATGAGAGTCTTTTGACATCCTATTTTTTAGCCAGACTTTTATTCTTTTGACATATTTTCAGACCTAAGAAAGATACACATTTTCCATATTATCAATGACAAATCCTATTTCATTCTACATTTATATTTTACTGTTTATATTTGCTGTGTAGACATTTCAAATAGTGGTGTGATATCTGCCTTATACTTCTTGTAAGTATCTCTACTTTTCCATATAGGGTGCAAGAGTGAAATAATCTAATGACAAATGAAAGACATGTACTTATATAATTATAAGCAGAAGCTGACAGATGCTCCTTACAACTCCTAGTATACATAAGATAACCAAAGTTAGATACTTTTACAAATCATTCATGCCATTTTTTAATAAAATATAGTTAACAGGTAAGCATTTGCTGATGTTGTGGTGGGTTTTCTCTTCCCCAGGTACTGGGAGATCGGTGGGCAAACATCTGTAGGTGGACTGAAGATCGCTGGGTTCTTTTACAGGATGTTCTTCTAAAATGGCAACGTTTTACTGAAGAGCAGGTGAGTTACATGGGGGATAGTGTATCAGTGAAAGACGTGGAGAGATGTTAAATGGGTACATAAAAATATATGATGTACTTTAATAATTATTCTTCTTTCTCTTTTAAAATTATTTGATTTCTTTCAGTGCCTTTTTAGTACATGGCTTTCAGATAAAGAAGATGCATTGAACAAGATTCCCACAACTGGCTTTAAGGATCAAAGTGAAATGTTATCAAGTCTTCAAAAACTGGCCGTACGTATTCTTTAGCTATTGATATTATTTTTTAAAAAAAAGTAGTTTTTACTAACATCCTTCTTTGGTCTTTCTAATGTTTAAATCTTAAACATAGTATTTGTTGTTCTTTCTTATATCAGTCTCTTTAATTATATTGTTACTTGTCTTAATTAAAATAGGGAAAGGTGATTGTGGGAAAGATTGAAGGCAGGACTAGAAGGGGGCAACAGAGGATGCCATGGTCGGATGGCATCATCGACTCAATGGCCATGAATTTGATCAAACTCCGGGAGATAGTGAAAGACAGGGAAGCCTGGCATGCTGCAGTCCATGGGGTTGCAAAGAGTCAGACACGACTGAACAACAACAAATAGTATTGCTCCCCTCACATAGAAGAAAGAGAAACTCTAGTGTCTCTGCCTTTTCTTACAAGGTCATGAATCCCATCATGGGGGCTTCACTGTCATCAGTGCAGTTCAGTCGTTCAGTCATGTCCAACTCTTTGTGACCCCATGAACTGCAGCTGCCAGGCCTCCCTGTCCATCACCAACTCCCAGAGTCTACCCAAACCCATGTCCAT
>NW_011474094.1:16167-18141 GCF_000754665.1 Bison bison bison
AATGTCTTAATGCTATGATATTGGGGGGATGTAGAGTTTCTATATATATATATATATATATATATTGAGTGGGGACACAATCATTTAGACCATATCATTATAACCCTGGACTCACAAAATGTGTGTCTTTCTCACATACAAAATATATTCATTCCATCTGAACAGACCCAAAATAACTTATATAGTCCCAATATCAACTCTTCAGCATATATTGTAAAGTTCAAAATCTTATCATCCTAATCAAATAAGACTCAAAGTCTGAGGCTGAGCTCTCCAACTATGAACCTGTGAAACCAGACTAGTTATATGCTTCCAAAATACAGTGGTGTGACAGGTATAGGATAGGTATTCCCATTCGAAAAGGGGAAAATAGCAAAGGAGGAAGGGGTGACAGGCCACACGTAAGTCTAAAACATAGCAAGAACAATTCTGTAAGTTCCTAATGCTTGAGAATATTCCTCTTTGGACTGATGCTCTGCACTCCAGGGCCACCGGAGTGGCACCATCACCCCCAGAATTCCACAAAATGGCCTTGCCTCTTCAGCATCACAGTGCACTGCCCGCCCACATGGCTCTCTGCTGCAGTCCCACTCACAGGACTCCCTGTCGTGGCTGCTCCTGAGACACTAGGTGGCGGCATCCTGCATGCCTGTCCCCCCAAACCTGAGAGGTGGCCCCACCCTTTGAAACCCATGAAGAACTGGCTCTGCTATTTGGGCCTACGGTAGGGGTGGCGGCCCTGATGTCTTTGTATCACCTATATCATTCTTCTCTTTTCTTCATGGGAAGAATGCACGTATTCACAATCTTCCTTCAATCCTTCTGGTTTTCTTTGTTCCCATTAGTCACAGCTGGCATTTCTACTAGTATATTACAGTATCCATGGCTTCATATTCATGTATCCATAATGTATACATCTGTACCCCGGCTTCTGATCAGAGAGCTGATTAGGTCTCTGGTTCACATCCACACTAATATCCTCATCAAATAGTAGATCAACCACACCCATTAGTGTTCACGTCTAAACATCCTTTCTCATTTTTTTTTTTCCAATGTGGATAGACTGAGAATTTTACAAATCCGTAATTTCCGGTTCCTTTTTGTTAAACAGTTCCTTCTTCAACTGATTTTTCTCTTCTTGCTTTTTTACCTTAAGCATTCAGATGAAACCATGCTGTTCCTTTCACACTTTGTTTAAATATTTCCCAAAGACATCAGATTTCTTAGCTAAATATCCCATTTCATCATGCACAAGTTCTACCTTCTACAAAATACTAGAACATCAACACAATTCAGTCAAGTTCTTTGCCACTTTATAACAAGGATCGTCTTCTCTCCCTTGGCCAATATGTTCCTTACTTTGTCTGAGACCCCAAAAGAATGGCCTTTATCATCCATATTTATACCAACATGCTGTTCATGATTATTTACGTATTCTCTAAAAAGATGGAAACTTTCTTTCCAGCTCTCCTTTTTTCTCCCTTAGTCCTCACCAGAGTTGCCCTTCGAAGTTATCTTCATGGCAATCTTGACTTTTTCGAGCATGTACCTCAAAACTCTTTCACCCTCTACCCATGACCCAGTTCAAAGCTGTTTCTGCATTTTTCGATATTTGATACAAGAGACACCAGTTCTTGCTCCCAATTCCTATCTTAGTCTGCTTGTGCTGCTGTAATAAAATGCCACAGATTGGTGACTTTAACAGTAGATATTTATTTCTTATAGTTCTAGAAACAGGGCAGCACAATATCAAGGTGCTGGAAGATTTGGTTCTTGGTGAGGGCCCTCTTCCTGGTGAGACAGAGGAAGCTCTGGTATCCCTTCTTTTTTGTATGAGGGCACTAATCACAGGAGATATAAGAGGCTCAGGATCGATCCCTGGGTTGGGAAGATCCCATGGAAGAGAGCCTGGCAACCCACTCCGGCATTCCTGCCTGGAGAATCCCATGGAGATAGAAGCCTTGTGGACCACAG
>NW_011474094.1:18241-19284 GCF_000754665.1 Bison bison bison
CATCATGGGGAGCCCACTGTCATGACCTCATCTAAGCATCATTACCTCCCCAAAGCTCCACCTCCTAATATGATAACATTGGAAGGTTAGGCCTTCAAAATATGAATTTTGGAAGGACATAAATATTAATTTTATAATATGTAGGTAAAGTTTGAACTTTGTTTTTTGAAACAGAATTGTACTCTTTGAAAAAGTATAACATACCTAGAATAAGATTACAGTAAAAATTTAAAATGTAACACTGAAAAGTACCTGTGAATGTTCTGTAAGATTATAAACAGTATAGTTCTAGAATAAGCTTAAGTTTCATAAATCTAATAAGTCTAAATAAACTTAATTAGATTCTCTGAGAAATACAAGAGTAGCACAAGAAATGATTATCCTCACATAGAAGGGGCTTATATCATGTTTTGGAAAATAAGAAAAACGTTAAAGCAAACAAAATGGCATTGATTATAGCACCCATATGTTTTTTTTTTTTTTTTAATTGGAAGCTAATTACTTTACAATATTGTGGTGGTTTTTGCCATACATTCACATGAATCAGCCATGGGTGAACATGTGTTCCCCATCCTGAAACCCCCTCCTACCTCCCTGTACCATCCCTCTGGGTCATCCCAGTGCACCAGCCCTGAGCACCCTGTCTCATGCATCGAACCTGAACTGGCAATCTATTTCACATATGGTAATATACATGTTTCGATGCTATTCTCTCAAGTCATCCCACCTTTGCCTTTTCCCACAGAGTCCAAAAGTCTGTTCTTTACATCTGTGTCTCTCGCTGTCTCACATATAGGGTCGTTGTTACCATCTTTCTAAATTCTATATATATGCGTTAATATACTCTATTGGTGTTTTTCTTTTTGACTTACTTTGCTTTGTATAATAGGCTCCAGTTTCATCCACCTCATTAGAACTGATTCAAATGCATTCTTTTTAATAGCTGAGTAATATTCCATTGTGTATATGTACCACAGCTTTCTTATCCATTTGTCTGCTGATGGACATTTAGGTTGCTTCCATGTCCTGGCTATTATAAACAG
>NW_011474094.1:19384-21075 GCF_000754665.1 Bison bison bison
CATTGGGGTACACGTGTCTCTTTCAATTCTGGTTTCCTCGGTGTGTATGCCCAGCAGTGGGATTGCTGGGTCATATGGCAGTTTTATTTCCAGTTTTTTAAGGAATCTCCACACTGTTCTCCATAGTGGCTGTACTAGTTTGCATTCCCATCAATGGTTTAAGGGGGTTCCTTTTTCTCCGCACACTCTCCAGCATTTATTGTTTGTAGACTTTTGGATAGCAGCCATTCTGACTGGTGTGAGATGGTACCTCATTGTTGTTTTGATTTGCATTTCTCTGGTAATGAGTGATGTTGAGCATCTTTTCATGTGTTTGCTAGCCATCTGTATGTCTTCTTTGGAGAAATGTCTGTGTAGTTCTTTGGCCCATTTTTTGACTGGGTCACTTATTTTTCTGGAATTGAGCTGGAGGAGTTGTTTGTATATTTTTGAGATTAATTCTTTGTCAGTTGCTTCATTTACTATTGTTTTCTCCCATTCTGAAGGCTGTCTTTTCACCTTGCTTATAGTTGCCTTTGTTGTGCAAAAGCTTTTAAGTTTATTAAGGTCCCATTTGTTTATTTTTGCTTTTATTTCCATTACTCTGGGAGGTGGGTCATAGAGGATCCTGCTATGATTTATGTCAGAGAGTGTTTTGCCTATATTTTCCTCTAGGAGTTTTATAATTTCTGGTCTTACGTTTAGATCTTTAAACCATTTTGAGCTTATTTTTGTGTATGGTGTTAGAAAGTGTTCTAGTTACCTTCTTTTACAGGTGGTTGACCAGTTTTCCCGGCACCACTTGTTAAAGAGATTGTCTTTTCTCCATTGTATATTCTTGCCTCCTTTGTCAAAGATAAGGTGTCCATAGGTGCGTGGATTTATCTCTGGGCTTTCTGTTTTGTTCCATTGATCTATATTTCTATCTTTGTGCCAGTACCATAATGTCTTGATGACTGTGGCTTTGTAGTAGAGCCTGAAGTCAGGCAGGTTGATTCCTCCAGTTCTGTTCTTCTTTCTCAAGATTGCTTTGGCTATTCGAGTTTTTTCGTGTTTCCATACAAATTGTGAAATTGTCTAGCTCTGTGAAAAATACCATTGATAGCTTGATAGGGATTGCATTGAATCTATAGATTGCTTTGGGTAGTATACTCATTTTCACTATATTGATTCTTCCAATCCATGAACATGATATATTTCTCCATCTATTAGTGTCCTCTTTGATTTCTTTCACCAGTGTTTTATAGTTTTATATAAATAGGTCTTTTGTTTCTTTAGGTAGATATATTCCTAAATATTTTATTCTTTTCATTGCAATGGTGAATGGAATTGTTTCCTTAATTTCTCTTTCTATTTTCTCATTGTTAGTGTATAGGAATGCAAGGGATTTCTGTGTGTTGACTTTATATCCCACAACTTTACTATATTCATTGATTAGTTCTAGTAATTTTCTGGAGGAGTCTTTAGGGTTTTGTATGTAGAGGGTCATGTTATCAGCAAACAGTGAGAGTTTTACTTCTTATTTTCCAATTTGGATTCCTTTTATTACTTTTTCTGCTCTGATTGCTGCGACCAAAACTTCCAAAATTATGTTGAATAGTAGCAGTTAGAGTGGGCACCCTTGTCTGTTCCTGACTTTAGGGGAAATGCTTTCAATTTTTCACCTTTGAGGATAATGTTTCCTGTAGTTTTATCATATATGGCTTTTATTA
>NW_011474094.1:21446-21883 GCF_000754665.1 Bison bison bison
GGATTTTTTCATCTATGTTCACCAGTGATATTGACCTGTAGTTTTCTTGTTTTTGTGGCATCTTTGTCTGGTTTTGGTATTAGGGTGATATTGGCCTCATAGAATGAGTTTGGCAGTTTACCTTCCTCTGCAGTTTTCTGGAAGAGTTTGAGTAGGATAGGTGTTAGCTCTTCTCTCAATTTTTGGTAGAATTCAACCATGAAGCCATCTGGTCCTGGGCTTTTGTGTGTTGGAAGATTTCTGATTACAGTTTTGATTTCTGTGCTTGTGATGGGTCTGTTAAGATTTTCTATTTCTTCCTGGTTCGGTTTTGGAAAGTTATACTTTTCTAAGAATTTGTCCATTTCTTCCAAGTTGTCCATTTTGTTGGCATATAGTTGCTGATAGTAGTCTCTTATGATCCTTTGTATTTCTGTGTTGTCTGTTGTAATTTCTCC
>NW_011474094.1:21983-22864 GCF_000754665.1 Bison bison bison
ACCAGCTTTTAGCTTTGTTGATTTTGGCTATGGTCTCCTTTGTTTCTTTTGCATTTATTTCTGCCCTAATTTTTATGATTTCTTTCCTTCTACTAACCCTGGGGTGCTTCATTTCTTCTTTTTCTAGTTGCTTTAGGTGTAGAGTTAGGTTATTTATTTGATTTTTCTCCTGTTTCTTGAGGTAGGCTTCTATTGTTATGAACCTTCCCCTTAGCACTGCTTTTACTGATTCCCGTAGGTTTTGGATTGTTGTGTTTTCATTTTCATTCATATCTGTGCATATTTTGATTTCTTTTGTGATTTGTTGGTTATTCAGAAGTGTGTTGTTAGCGTCCATATGTTTGTATTTTTAATAGTTTTTTTTTTTCCTGTAGTTGACATCTAATCTTACCACATTGTGATCGGAAAAGATGCTTGAGATTATTTCAATTTTTTTGAATTTACCAAGTCTAGATTTATGGCCCAGGATGTTATATATCCTGGAGAAGGTTCTGTGTGCACTTGAGAAGAAGGTGAAATTCATTGTTTTAGGGTGAAATATAGATATCAATTAGGTCTAACTGGTCCATTGTATCATTTAAAGTCTGTATTTTCTTGCTAATTTTCTGTTTAGTTCATCTATCCATAGGTGTGAGTGGAGTATGAACATCTCTCACTATTATTGTGTTACTGTTAATTTCCTCTTTCATATTTGTTAGCATTTGCTTTACATATTGTTGTGCTCCTATGTTGGGTGCATATATATTTATAATTGTTATATCTTCTTCTTGGATTGATCTTTGACCATTTATGTAGTATCCTTCTTTGTCTCTTTTCATGGCCTTTATTTCAAAGTCTATTTTATCTGATATGAGTATTGCTACTCCTGCTTTCTTTTGGTC
>NW_011474094.1:22964-23627 GCF_000754665.1 Bison bison bison
TTATTTGTTGTTTTTCCCTTGCTGCTTTTAATATTTGTTCTTTGTGTTTGATCTTTGTTATTTTGATTAATATGTGTCTTGGGGTGTTTGCCTTGGGTTTATCCTGTTTGGGACTCTCTGGGTTTCTTGGACTTAGGTGGCTATTTCCTTCCCCATTTTAGGGAAGTTTTCAACTATTATCTCCTAAAGTATTTTCTCATGGCCTTTCTTTTTGTCTTCTTCTTCTGGGACTCCTATGATTTGAATGTTGGGGCATTTAATATTGTCTCAGAGGTCTCGGAAGTTGTCCTCATTTCTTTTAATTATTTTTTCCTCTCTGCTTCATTTATTTCCATCATTCTATCTTCTACCTTACTTATCCTATCTTCTGCCTCAGTTATTCTACTGCCGGTTCCCTCCAGAGTGCTTTTGATCTTAGTTATTGCATTATTCATTATTGATTGACTCTTTTTTATTTCTTCTAGGTCCTTGTTAAATTTTCTTGCATCTTCTCAATCCTTGTCTCTAAATTATTTATCTGTAACTCCATTTTGTTTTCAAGATTTTGGATCATTTTTACTATCATTTTTCTGAATTCTTTTTCAGGTAGACTCCCTATCTCCTCCTCTTTGGTTTGGTTTGGTGGGCTTTTATCATGTTCCTTTACCTGCTGAATATTTCTCT
>NW_011474094.1:23727-24197 GCF_000754665.1 Bison bison bison
TGTCCTTTTCATGGCCTTTATTTCAAAGTCTATTTTATCTGATATGAGTATTGCTACTCCTGCTTTCTTTTGGTCTCCATTTGCATGAAATATCTTTTTCCAGCCCTTCACTTTCAGTTTGTGTGTGTCCCTAGGTTTGAGGTGGGTCTCTTATAGACAGCATATATAGGGGTCTTGTTTTTGTATCCATTCAGCCAGTCTTTGTGTTTTGGCTGGGGTATTCAACCCATTTATATTTAAAGTAACATTTATAAGTATGATCCCATTGCCATTTATTTTGTTGTTTTGGGTTCGAGTTTATACACCTTTTCTGTATTTCCTGTCTAGAGACTATCCTTCAGCATTTGTTGAAAAGCTGGTTTGGTGGTTCTGAATTCTCTGAGGTTTTGCTTGACTGTAAAGCTTTTGATTTCTCCTTCATATTTGAATGAGATCCTTGCTGGGTACAGTAATCTGGGCTGTAGGTTTTT
>NW_011474094.1:24297-25332 GCF_000754665.1 Bison bison bison
TGTTGGAGAATTAGCTTGGTATGTCTTTCTCTGAAACTTGTTGGCTCTTGGGTGGAGCTTGGTTTCAGTGTAGGTATGGAGGCTTTTGAATGATCTCTTGTTGATTAATATTCCCTGGAGTCAGAAGTTTTCTGGTGTTGTCAAGTTTGGGATTTAAGCCTCCTACCTCTGGCTTTCAGTCTTATTCTTACAGTAGCTTCAAGACTTCTCCATCCTTATAGCACCACTGATAAAACATCTAGGTTAATGGAAAGAAAATTCTCCACAGTGAGGGACACCCAGAGAGGTTCACAGAGTTACATGGAGATGAGAAGAGGGAGGAGGGAGATAGAGGTAACCAGGAGGAGAAGAGGGGGAATCAAAAGAGGCGAAAGCAATCTAGCCAGCAATCAATTCCCTACTTACTTTCCACAGTCTGGAACACTCAGAGAGGTTCACAGAGTTCCATAGAGAAGTGAAGAGGGAGGAAGGAGATAGCAGTGACCAGGAGGAGAGGAGGGGGAGTAAAAAGGAGAGAGACCAATCTAGGCAGTGATCAGTTCCCTAAGTGTTCTCCACAGCCTGAAACACCTAAAGAGATTCACAAAGTAGAGAAGAGAAGTGGGAGGCAGGAGATAGAGGTGACCTGGTGGAGCAAAAGGAGAGTCAAAAGGGGAGAGAACAATCAAGCCAGTAATCACACTCCTAAGTAAAAATGGGTATTGAAGATTGGATTCTTAAAGGTACAAAATTGATAACAAATAGCAAAAATCAAAGGTTAAAAATCTAGTGTAGAGGTTAGACTCTTAAAAATACACTATTAAAAACACAAAAGAAAATTACAAACGTTATAAAAAAAAATGAAATTTGCTTTAAACATAGGGTCTCTCTTTTACAAGGTTATAGTAGGTTTTAAAAAGGAAAATTAAAGGAGTAATAAAGAACTTAAAAATTTAAAAAAAATTAGAAAATGATAATAGTAAAATATATCTAGGAATTTCTCTGGAGCTGTTGAGGGCAGTGTGGGGTCAGTTCAGTTTCAGATAGTTCCTTGTT
>NW_011474094.1:25432-26664 GCF_000754665.1 Bison bison bison
GCATTCACTTCCCAGGTGTAAGCCACTCAGGTTCTTGGGTACTCTACAGAGTCGCGGACTTAGTTGGGCCTGCGTTTTGTGCCCTTCCCAGTTCCGAGCAGCTCAGGTGACCAGGTGCTTGGTGAGCACACTCTCCCCAGGTGGGGTAGTGATTATAGCACCCATATGTTTTGAGGGATTAACAAACTTTGGCAATAAGGGGACATCAGGGTTCATTGAGACATTTCAGTTTGAGTTGAACTGTATGGAATTAAAAAGAAATCTACAAAGCTTCTCTTCAACTGTGAATTTTATTATTTTCCAGTAAGGGAGAGGCCAATCCAATATTTATTAAGAGCTTGATTTTTCAAGTAAGTATTGCATAATTAGGATTTCTTTTCTATTTTTGATCAATTCTACTAAATGCTAATGTGATGTTAACTGTGATATAAAACAATGGTCTATTGTAAATAATGTTTCATAACTTTACCTAATCTATTTCTGTCTGTATTGATATATATTATACATCATAATAATTAAATAATTTATTTGAACTAATCTTAAATAAATTTCCTCAGTTAAATTTGTACCATATTACCAAATATTTATTTGTATCATACATTTTTGGCTCCATAGTGACTATTTTTCTATAAGCTTTTAATTTAAAATAGATTCACATATGTATTACTTGTTATTACAAACTAGCTTCTCATTGATATAAATCAATCCTCAGAGAATGTGTTTTTTGAGTGATATCATTACTAAAGACAGACTTCAGAAAAGAAATCTATGTATCAAACAGTGCAAAAATAGCAGTGATACATTTGTAATTTTGTTCTGAAACTAATGGGGAGCATTGGGAGCTGAATAACAATCATATTTGCATTTCCAGAGCACTCTTTGGTAGTAAGACTTTTCATAGAAAAGAGGCCAATTAGAACTGAACTAAGTAGCACTGGGCATGGAAACAAGGAGACAGACAAGGTTATTTCAGAAGAGGAAATTGAGGCCCAGAAGAAAACACATGGCATGCATAAAGTAATAGAAGATTAGTAGCAGAGTTAAAGTGAACACCAAGATATCCAGACTCAGGTCCAAGACTTTTAAGCTGTTTCAGAACTCATCACATTCGATTCTTTGACAGAAAAATAACTGCAGTTGAAAATTTTTGTTTTGAATAATCATGTGCCTCGATGTTGACATTTTTATATAAAAAGACATTACTAGCTCCAGGGCCATGAAAATGCTCTCTT
>NW_011474094.1:27711-29589 GCF_000754665.1 Bison bison bison
CAAAACAGGTACCATCTGTCACCAGTTCCTACTACATACCTAGGTATAGATACAGTGTGCTAAATCTCTCTTTTATTTACAATCAATGTAATTTGTTTTGAAATATTACCACTAATAACCCATGGGATTTTCTTCTACTTTTCATGTGAGGTGAGAGAAGAGGAGTCAAGTATTTGATTTCCTCCTGATACGTTTTTTTATCCAAATCATATCGTTCTATCATCCAAATTGAGTTTTTATTGGCATAAAGAATAAAAAAGCAAAGGAAAGAAGAAACTGAGGTGAATTCTAAGACTGGAAGAATCAAGTAGGCTCTCATGGGAAGGCCCAAATTAACAAGAAACAGGCTCCTGTGGAAAAGTACTGTTGCTGTGGCATTTGCCAGCAAAGGACAACTCTGGAAAAGTTGATGATCCAAGAGAGTGTGGTGTGCAGGGACTACAGGAATGCTGTGGGCTTAGGTCACTATCAAGTGTCTGCAAGATAAGATGGCAGGGCCAGAGTACTTATGGGAGCTTGGCAAATCCCTGTGAACAGTGCTATTTCACCAGGACTTGCTAACTTGAGCTCAGCTTCAGTGATGACCCTCAAAGAAATCCTCCAGATAGCATCAGTGGTTCTCATGGTGTGGTCCATAGACTAGCAGCATTACCCAGGAACTCCTTAGAAAGGCAAATCCTTAGGCCCCATCCCATGCCTGCTGCTAAGTCACTTCAGTCGTGTCCGACTCTGTGCGACCCCATAGACGGCAGCCCACCAGGCTCCCCGTCCCTGGGATTCTCCAGGCAAGAACACTGATTCATAAACTCTGGAGGCATGGGGCCGAGAAGTCTTCCAGTTCACAAGCCTTCCTGGTGATTCTTATGCTTCCTTAAGATGAGAAACCCCCACAGTGGATCAATCTACCTAAGTGCAACAACAGGTGATTAGAAAGAATTGGATTACTCTGTCTTGTTGTTGTTTAGTCGCTTCAGTCGTGTCTGACTCTTTGCGACTCCATGGACTATAGCCCACCAGGCTCTTCTGGCCATGGAATTCTCCAGACAAGAATACGGGAGTGGGTTGCCATTTCCTTTTCCAGGGGATCTTCCCGATCCAGTGATTGAACCCATGTCTCCTGCATTGGCAAGCAGATTCTTTACCACTGAGCCACCAGAAAACTTCTTACATATAGATAACTACTCATAAAATAGGTACAGGATTCAGTTTTGCCAGTTTATGAGAAATTATCTTGGCCTTGATCTCTGAAGTGTCCGTCTGATGAGAATAAGGTGATGACTTTGTGGGCTTTTTGAAAGCATACATTCTCTTTTCACTTCAAATCATCTAACCTTGACCATATAGAGCATGTTTATCTTATCTTCTTGAGCAGCTTATCTATTGCCTGCCTGTTTCTACTGCTGTCCAATCTGATTTATTGGCTGTTCTTTCCTGTTTACCTTGGAGGTTTGTCCAGGTACCTTGCTTCTATGAAAATAAATTATATTTCTTCTTTCAAAAGCCTAGCTGATCTCTGCCTTGTACACATTTTCTAGAGCTTCTTTTTGCCTTCTGAATTTTCTAGAACTCTAGTTCTCTGGCACTCAAAGATCTATAATCAATTATTAGGATGCAGAAATATATCCTTTTAATACACTAAAATTGAGTAACAACTAAATTGTAGTTATTTAATACACACAAAATCCAAGCTTAGAATAATTTCTGTCTAAGGATAGATGGGAGAAGGTAATTCATTAGTATGATGCATTGTATCTGGCACCACCATGGATTTCCTGTTTTTTTCTTGTTAGTTATGGTGTGAGAGTACTTCAGGAACTTGATAAGATGAAGAAAGACTGGGAGAGAGATTGGTTCAGAGCCAACGGAGGAAACACACTG
>NW_011474094.1:29689-30286 GCF_000754665.1 Bison bison bison
AACTAGATCTAGAATTTACCAGATAGAAGCCTTGGCTAGTACAGTGTTTTTGTCATACAGATTTGGGTAAAAATATTATTGATTTGATAATTGCACAATTTATAATAATGCTGTTTTTATTTTACCTTGAGTTATTATTCTTAATTATATTCTTTAATGGGAAATTTCCCCTTTATTTTTGTAATGTTCACTAAGTGCCTCTTCTTTGGTTGATTGTTAACACAGGAGGCTCCATGTCATTTGCCACTATATCTCTTTGTGTATCCAACTACTTTTATAGATCATCTAAGAAAACCTTTTAGGTAACAGGAGACTACTCATAAATCTCCAATGTAAATTGTTTCCTCTTCTTCAAATTCAGATTGTATATTTTGGTCTATTGCATTCTTTCAGGCTTAGGAAAAATAGTGAAAAGACAATTATTGAGGAGAAACTAGAAATGCATTTCAAAACTTGCTTTTATTCCCTAAAAATGGCTCGCAGTAAGACTACAATATAAAGAACACCAGGTGAAGCAAATTCTGAGAAAAGGATGAACTAATTGAAGGAGACACCAGAGCTGTCTGCAGTTCAGAGCTATCAATGCAGGTGGCATGC
>NW_011474094.1:31639-32373 GCF_000754665.1 Bison bison bison
TGCATCTGTTTCATGCTCATTTATTTGCCATATGCAATGTTAGTTGTTCTTAAATAAATTTGCATTTATTTTGGAAAGGTAGGTCTCACAGCTTAGTTTATGTTCATTGCATTTGCTGATGCCAATGAGAGAGGATGGTAAAATGTCCATAAAATAATTCTCTCCTTTCTTTCTTCTTAGTCTGTTTTTACAAATTAAATTAGGGTCTAGCATTGGGGAGATGGAAATGGATTTCCCAAAGCCTCAGATCAGATCAGTCGCTCAATCGTATCCGACTCTTTGTGACCCCACAAATCGCAGCACGCCAGGCCTCCCTGTCCATCACCAACTCCCGGAGTTCACTCAAACTCATGTCCATTGAGTCAGTGATGCCATCCAGCCATCTCATCTGTAATCCCCTTCTCTTCCTGCCCCCAATCCCTCCCAGCATCATGGTCTTTTCCAATGAGTCAACTCTTCGCATGAGGTGGCCAAAGTATTGGAGTTTCAGCTTTAGCATCAGTCCTTCAAATGAGCACCCAGGACTGATCTCCTTTAGGATGGAATGATTGGACCTCCTTGCAGTCCAAGAGACTCTGAAGAGTCTTTTCCAACACCACAGTTCAAAAGCATCAATTCTTCAGCACTTGGCTTTCTTCACAGTCCAACTCTCACATCCATACATGACCACTGGAAAAACCATAGCCTTGACTAGACAGACCTTTGTTGGTAAAGTAATATCTCTGGTTTTGAAT
>NW_011474094.1:32589-34170 GCF_000754665.1 Bison bison bison
CTGAGCCACAGTCAGCTCCTGGTCTTGTTTTTGCTGACTGTATAGAGCTTCTCCATCTTTGGCTGCAAAGAATATAATCAGTCTGATTTCGGTGTTGACCATCTGGTGATGTCCATGTATAGAGTCTTTTCTTGTGTTGTTGGAAGAGGGTGTTTGTTATGACCAGTGCATTTTCTTGGCAAAACTCTCTTAGTCTTTGCCCTGCTTCATTCCATATTCCAAGGCCAAATTTGCCTGTTACTCCAGGTGTTTCTTGACTTCCTACTTTTGCATTCCATTCCAGTCCAAAGCCTAGGGTGACCTTAATGGATAAAATGAAAGAATAAACTGTCCTGATCTACTAATTTCACACAAGCCACTTTTTTTATTAATTTTTTATCAACCAAAGAGCATGTGTAAACTTCCATAGCTCCTAGGAACTTTGGAAATATGAATGATATAAAAATACTTCATGAAACACATAAGCATGTAGAAAACAAGCATAGTGATTCCAAAGGATTTGTGCCATACTCAATTACTTTATTCTATTACTTAATGGGCTTTAAAATTAGCTTTAGAAGATAATTACTCAAGTAGCTGAATGTTAATTGAATAACAGATGTAAAAAAATGTAAAATCAGTAAACTGCATAGCGAGGTTTTTGTATCTGAATAATGAAAAGTATGTACAAATCATAGAAATAAAAAAATATTGCAAATTTTTTCAAAGAATCGCAGCATTTCAGATTGGAAAGGCCCCTTAGCTATGCTCATCTTCTCAATTTACCATGTTCTTCTCAGTACTCCTGGCATGTGGTATTTCATTTGAATTTATCAGAAATTAAGAGGAAATTCACTAACATCCAAGAGCCCTACCTTTCACTTTAGAACACCTCCAAATATTAAAAAGTAATTTCCATATGTTGATCTCTGTTTTTCCTTTTGAACCAACACTACATTTTTCCCCTGACTGTTCTTCAAGAATGTTCAGGTAGCTCATAAATGCCTCTGACTCCTTATTTATTCTAAAATAAATAAAAGTGTTTATTCTGCATCTGACTTTCATTTCTCTCTAAGCTTCTTGGGAACATTATTTGGATTATAATTTTCTACTTATATTTTTATGAACTCTTTTTCTTTTGCAGGCAGAGTTATAATCTTTTTGTGTCTATACAAATGTGAAAATGCATGCAAAAGCAGATTGAACTATAGCATTTTGTAAAATGTAACCAAGGCTTAGTCTGTGTTCTTCCTTGTTTTAACAGGTTTTAAAAACTGATCTAGAAAAGAAAAAGCAAACCATGGACAAACTCTGCTCACTCAACCAAGATCTCCTTTCAACACTGAAAAATACATTGGTTGCCCAAAAGATGGAAGCATGGTTGGACAACTTTGCCCAGCGCTGGGATAATTTAGTCCAAAAACTTGAAAAGAGTTCAACACAGGTTAGTGATAATCAGTTGAGTTCAGTTCAGTCACTCAGTCATGTCTGACTCTTTGCGACCCCATGAATCACAGCATGCCTGGCCTCCCTGTCCATCACCAACTCCCGGAGTTCACTCAAACTCATGTCCATTGAGTCAGTGATGCCATCCAGCCATCT
>NW_011474094.1:34579-35215 GCF_000754665.1 Bison bison bison
ATATTTTAATTTCATGGCTTCAATCACCATCTGCAGTGATTTTGGAGCCCTAAAAAATAAAGTCTGACACTGTTTCCAGTGTTTCCCCATCTATTTCCCATGTGTGATGGGACCAGATGCCATGATCTTAGTTTTCTGAATGTTGAGCTTTCAGCCAACTTTTTCACTCTCCTCTTTCACTTTCATCTAGAGGCTTTTTTTTTATACTCCGTTAAAAAATATTTTACCAAAACTTTTATAATTCTTAACAAAAAACCACATGACCCTACAAGTATAACCTAGATTTTTTCCTAATATACAGCCTATATGTGTTAGTATAACTAAGTTGCATGATTTTAGGAGTCAACAGTCTATGGCAGAAAATCCACTGATTATAACCTCGCTTGCACTAATTGAAAGATATCTTTGGTGAAATCAAAGATCATTAGTCATAATCATTCAGTTCAGTTCAGTCGCTTAGTCGTGTCCGACTCTTTGTGACTCCGTGAATTGCAGCACGCCAGGCCTCCCTGTCCATCACCAACTCCCAGAGTTCACTCAAACTCACATCCATCAAGTTGGTGATGACATCCAGCCATCTCATCCTCTGTCGTCCCCTTCTCCTCCTGCCCCCAATCCGTCCCAGCATCAGAGTCT
>NW_011474094.1:35315-36422 GCF_000754665.1 Bison bison bison
GACTGGTTGGATCCCTTCATTAACCTACAATAAATTATACTTGAGATTTTTGATATCTGCAATGAGAGAGTGATACTGTAACCCTACAGAGGATGTCACTGGATTAGTCCTTGCTAAGTATTTAATTAAAATATAAAACATTGTTCTGTTGGTCGCCTTTGACACTGGAGAATGTGGGAGAGGTGGAGGAGTGAGTGCTGGTGGGCTGAACTAGTTATTGCTTTATAGGGTGGTGATTGTTCAGTCACTTTGTTGTGTCCAGCTCTTCTGTAGCCCACCAGGCTCTTCTGTCCATGGGATTTCCCAGGCAAGAATACTGGAGTGAGTTGCCATTCCCTTCCCCAGCCGTAGAGGATAATCCTTTCCAATTCAGTGGGAATGAGGATGAGTGACTTAGACAGTCAGACAAAATGCTAGGAAACTGTATCATCACAGTCTAACTCCAAATCATAGATCCCTGAAATAATGAAGACCATTAATTGACCTCTGCATTTTACACATGAGAAAATTAATTTTAGGGAGGAAAAGTGAACTGTCCAAAGAAAGTCAATGACAAGAGCAGGACTGGGGTCCACGATCTTTGATTTCACCAAAGATATCTTTCAATTAGTGCAAGTGAGGTTATAATCAGTGGATTTTCTACCATAGACTGTTGACTCCTAAAAATCATGCAACTTAGTTATACTAACACATATAGGCTGTATATTAGGAAAACGTCTATGTTATACTTGTAGTGTCATGTGTTTTTTTGTTAAGAATTGTGACAGTTTTGGTAATATGTTTTTTTAATGGAGTATTTTTTAAACTTGAAACTCTTATTATCGGATATGGTTAGATGGTGGAATCATGGGCAGTCATTCAGAAATTAACATTATGTTCAATACAATCTGCCATTTTGTTTTGTGTTATAGAGGCTAACTTTTACTAATTGGTCCCAGTTCATAGCTCAATGCACTGTGCACATACCCTTGTTGAAACCATATTCAATAGCTTTAGGCTTATATCTACTCTTGTGAGACAGTGCAGGGAATTTCGTTTTTTGAGACTTGGCATCAGATTAGCGGTATTTAGGAAATGTTTGTTGAAAGATGAAAAAATGAAATTTGA
>NW_011474094.1:36585-38102 GCF_000754665.1 Bison bison bison
ACATTGCTTCCAAAATATATAATTTAAATGATCAGCCAACATACATAATTTTAAATCACAGTTCCATCTTTTAAAATCAAATTCATATTTAAAATTTAAACTTGAAGAAATATCAATTGCAGTCATTTCTCATAAAGTCATTGGGCAATAATAAAAATTTCATTGACTGTATTTGGGGCTGTTAGTGGATATACTGGAGAAGGCAATCGCACCCCACTCCAGTACTCTTGCCTGGAAATCCCATGGACGGAGGAGCCTGGTAGGCTGCAGTCTATGGGGTTGTGAAGAGTCAGACACGACTGAGCGACTTCACTTTCACTTTTCACTTTCATGCATTGGAGAAGGAAATGGCAACCCACTTCAGTGTTCTTGCCTGGAAAATCCCAGGGACGGGGGAGCCTGGTGGGCTGCCGTCTATGGGGTCGCACAGAGTCGGACACGACTGAAGTGACTTAGCAGCAGCAGCAGTGGATATACTAGTGATTTTACCACCAGATCATGATTCTTCTTATTATATGTAATCTGGCCTTGGCTACTTTGCCTGACCATTGACATTTATGTAACAAATATGTCATACATTAGAGAGTGTTAACTTGTTAAACCATCAGTGATATCATTCCAATATATGCCCATCAGCTCCATAGGTTATTGGTGCTGTAAAATGATCAGTTGCCATATTAAGAAAGACTGGCATTATTTGAAAAAGAAAGATATTTTGAAATGTGTCTCTTTAAAGGGATATATTCATGAAAGTGTAACTGTTAACAACAGGTTGCACTCTGGTTCATTTGCACTATTGGCAGTCGTTTTGCAAACTTGAGTCTGCCTGATAGTTACCTGGGAAACTGATTCAAATGCGTGGCCCTAGATTCCGTGCTCAGAAAATCTCATTCATTAGGCTTATAATCTACATGCAGCCTTTGATAAAGTCTGCCAAACATATTTTTTTGAAAACATTGAATTGGTAAGACAATGACATATGTACCAGTCCCTACATTCTGATGTTCCTCAGTACTGCCTGAAATGGGAAGAAGAGAGACCTTTCTGGCAGTGTAATATTTAAATATACTCATTCCTTAGAATGATACTTGTGTATTTCATCAAAATCTTACTGGTTTGATTATTTAAATTGGTTAATTAAAAAAAAAAAAAACCTTAGAAGCCTTATTTTTTAATGGCTTAAAAGTTATGAGACTTTGGCCTTGGGCAACTTACTTAATCTATTTTTGAATCTATGATAAAATAGTACTAGCTTTGATTTGTTTAATTCTCTATATATTGACTTCCAACATATAATATAAATCTGCTCCACTTGCTCCCTGGGATTTGATGAGAATAAAATGAAGCCATAGACATGAAAGCATTTTGAGGGAAAAAATAAAAATTCTCTTGATATGCAAGGCATACTGTTTAGTGAATCTGGATGGCTTGTTATAATTCACTGTGATTTTTTTTTTTAAAGATGTTTTTATGTAGACCATTTTGGAAGTCTGTACTGAATGTTACAGTATTGCTTC
>NW_011474094.1:38202-42272 GCF_000754665.1 Bison bison bison
CTTCCGATCTCCATGTTCTACTTTTTTGTCCTGAGGCATGTGGGATCTTAGCACTCCAACCAGGGAGCAAACCCTCACCCCTGCATTGGAAGGCGAAGTCCTAACCACTGTACTACCATGAAAATCCCAAGTCTACTATGATTTTTTTTTAACATTTAAAAAAAATGTTTAAAACAGTTTTACACTCCTATACCAGACCAGAAGCAAATAAACAACATTATATTAAACAGTTTTACGCTCCTATACCAGACCAGAAGCAAATAAACAACATTATATTAGCAATTTGCTTCCTCAGTCACTAAACTTGAGCCTTTCTTAAGCTCATGTCTCAGTTTTCACTCTTCAGTTTTTCCCCAAAATGCACCATCATAGACACAATCCAAATCATTGCTAGGGGCATGGGACTCTTAACAAGATAAAACAGAAGCTACCCAGGGAAATAGGAATTAAAACAAGATAGAGTAAGACAAGAAATAGTATCTCATAACTAAAAACAAAAATCAATTTTTCTTACTCATCAGATTGAATTTGATCAAAATGGCATAAGAATTCCAAGAACGTTGAGAGTATGGTTTTGACTTTAAAGAACAGAGCTCACTTGTATGCATACATTCCAGCATGTTTATCGGGGGAAAATAGTCCCATTAATGACACAGTATGCTCAGTCTTTTAAAAAATCTTTTAAATGATTGGTGTAAAGAATGAGCACAGTTCTGGTAATAGTTAAAATCCAGTAGGATATAGGCATTGTGACTGAGAAGACAAGGCATCTGTTTATGCTCATATAAAGAGCATCGTGTGCCTGAAATTTTGACTGCTATTCAGGTCAAGGCTTTGAGGGATTTTGACCTTATGAAACAGTAGCGTGGCAAGAGATCAAAACATGAAAAAAAAAAAAATAAAACCAACTATGAGGGCTGCTCTCTTGCATTTCAGAATCAGCTTTGGCTTGAATAACACCTGAATACAAGTTAAAGATGCTAAAGTTGATAAGAAGGTGGCCTAAGAAAATAGAAATACTTTTCATTTCCAAAAGTTAAAAAGAATAATAACCCTTGCCATGTGGTTCCTTAAAATGAGAAAAGAGAACAAATGAAATATACCCTGGATTGACTTATTTGAATACTTAAATGACCTTATGCGTCCTCTGTATCTTTTGTAAATGTGCTTGCTTGTTGACATTTACTCAGCTGCTTTTTTTTTTTTTTTCTAAATATCATGCCCCTGATGAACATATTTATATTTTGAATGTTACTAGGGAATAAGACAGTCAGAAACTCATTATAGTTAATATTTTAAACTTAAATATAATTTCAATGATTTGAAATATTATTTTCCCCTATTGAACTGAAATCATAGTATACTATGGAAAGAGGATATTATTCATTTGCTTTATAATTTATTATGGTAATTAATGTTAGACTTGGCAGCAGGTATTTAGATGTAAGAATGTATCTATCTAGATAAGTCCCAAAGTCTGTAGTCTTGTGATTTTTTTTTAATAGAGAAAATTATCTTCTTTGCCAGAAGTAGACAACATTCTATGACTCATGTAAGTTCATAGATGTTATTCCTATTTCATCAATATTTTGCTATATTTCTAATGAGCATTTTTGCGATGTTCTGAACTATAAGCACAAAAATCTTAAAAATAAAATTAATGTACTCAGAATTCTCCTCCTCTTGAACATGAGCATTCATATTATGCTGTGTAAGTCCGTTTCTGTCCTCACACATGCCCAAATAGAGAAAATGATTATTATGTATGAATATGTCTGTTCTACATTATTTATGTCCTGTAGAGAGTTTTCAAACTCCTGCCAGACATGTGAGTAATGTAAAACATGGTTGAAGATAATAAGCTAGTATTTTTTATAATACCAGAAATGCAAATAGACGCAAAAGCATTAAGATGAAAATTTCTGTATTTGCCTTTCTTTTCTGAGTTAATGCTCATTTTTTAGAGATCCCTGGTTTTACGCTCTATAAAATATTTTACATGCACATTCTGACTATACCTGTTCTCAAAGCATTATTTTGTAGACCTCTTGATACATAAAATGTAGTTACAATTGGTTTGCCTCTCATCCTTTTGCCAATGATTTTAATTAAAAATACTCTAAGGCCTTTCAATTGACAACCCTTTTCAGTGGTTCCTGAAAGCTCTCCAAGTCTAATCAGTCTGCTACCAATTAAAAAACAATTTTAATGGCTTTATAAAACCTAGAATTAAAGTAAAATTTCCTCACTTCTTTTAGGTTTTTTATCATACTTAATTCATGGTCTAACCATCTTGAATTTTAGAGCATCTTTTGGTTAATTGCTTATGTTAAAGGTTTGATTAGAAAATTTCCAAGTTACAACTCAAATAATTTTGGGAAATAGCTGTATTCTTTTGCTTCCTTCAGCTAAAGTAGAGGTTTGACAATGGGCCTTGTGTATTTTGGTGCAACTGGTTTTATGTTGTAAATTCATTTATCTACTACAACATAAAATGTTGTAGGCACTGCAAGTTTAAGAGACTAGAGCTGAATTAACTGTTGGAACTGCTCATTTCTTACTTATAAAATGAAAAAATTGGCCTACGAAGATCTCTGTAATGCCCTTCCAGTTTTAAATGTTTATGATGCATTTCTCTTTGCTTGAAATTTTATATAAAACTCTGGAGTAATTAGCAAAGAGATTCCAAGTATCTCTACTATATAAATCTCAGGAGTCAGCTGGAAGATGATAATAAAAATAAAATTTTCTTCCTATTCAAAGAAGGCTGAATTCTAAATAGTTACATTTCACTCATCATGAATATGTAAATAAAATACCATGAAGATAAAATACTCAGCCTCTATATGATAAATCCGTTGTCTGCTGACAATAAATAACACATCAAGAAATATACAAGGTTTTTTTTTTTCTGTATGCTTAATAATCTGCATCCCTAGTTAAAGAAGGTGTCCCATTGCTTTATGTCAGATGGTGTATAGAAGAAGGTCAGGTGGATCAGAAAAAGTAAATCCCATTGCTTGTTGAATTTTTGCAAAATGTAGTTAATTCACACAGTTGCTTAAGTTCTGTGTTTAATATGTATCATGAAGCCAACAGATATCTCTTCTTTCTAGCAATTTGTATGAAAGAGAATTTGAAGTGAGGGACAAAATATGTAAAACTAAATGGCACCCCACTCCAGTACTCTTGCCTGGAGAGTCCTGTGGATGGAGGAGCCTGGTGGGCTGTAGTCCATGGGGTCGCTAAGAGTCGGACACGACTGAGCGACTTCCCTTTCACTTTTCACTTTCATGCATTGGAGAAGGAAATGGCAACCCACTCCAGTGTTCTTGCCTGGAGAATCCCAGGGACGGGGGAGCCTGGTGGGCTGCTGTCTACGGGGTCACAGAGTTGGACACGACTGAAGTAACTTAGCAGCAGCAAACAGAGTTTTACAGAATAAACCTTCTTAATTATTAGATAATATTTTCTTAAATGGGAGAACAACTTCTTTTATGATATCTCTTCAGTATTAACTCTCATCGTGCCCATGATTCTAATATCAGTATCTTTTCAAGAAGCTATACTGCCTTAATATCAGTATCAAAGTAGGACAGTAGCTGTTAACTACAATTTAGTTACCAAGACGCACTCATGAACTTGAGCACTCCTTCGTGCTACACCTAGCTGTGGTAATTCCTCTGCACTTGTTCATGAGATAGAGCATTTTATAGTCTTTTGATTAATAACCCAGATTCCTTTGTGAGCACCTAACCTTTTACCCCAGTTTCCTCATAAAGTTCAACCTATAAATCCTTTCTGTGCTTAGAACTGGAATCCTTACGTCATCATCAGGTAGGTATGTCTTGTGCTACCATACCTGTAGAGATCATTTTAAGCCTGGCTACCAATTATCAGCTAAAGCTGTTGCTATGATTATGCAATATGTTTTACACTGTAGAACTGCAGTCTCCCCATACCCATTAAAGGTCAGTCATCACTCTAAAGTTGGGTTCATATAAACAACACAACCAGAAACTTCAATCCACGCTTGTCAACCTGCTTGTACCTTTTTTAAAAAATCAGAT
>NW_011474094.1:42372-45069 GCF_000754665.1 Bison bison bison
CATTTGATTGGTTTTGCACAGATTTTATTATTATTATTATTATTATTATTATTATAGTTTATCAGGAACTAAAGGGATTTAAGATTGTCATATGCCATTGTGTATACCTTCTGTCTTCTTCTGACTTTGTATATATGTGTGTGTGTATACAAACAACATACCCAATTACACCCCTTAAAGTCACCATTCGGACATTTGAACAGGTGTGGCAGCAAGTGATCACAGCTACCAAGAGTTAGATTAAGGAACAATCGGACTAGGGTTTATAGCTCAGCTGTGCCGCTTACAAGTTGAATCTGCCTGAAATTTTTACTTCTAATCTATGAAATGGAAATAAGCTTAGTACTTGTTCTTAGGGCCATTGTGAGGTAACGACAGCTACCACTTATTAAGCCTTTACTGCTTGAGTAAGTAAACACCTAGCTTAATGCCTGAAACATGCAGAGAGCTCTGTAACTGGTAGCTTTTATTACAAGTATTTTAATACTAATAAAAATGATAATAAATAAGATAACTGATTTTTTATACATTGAATCTCTTTTAGTAAGTTTTTGAAAAATGTTTAAATAGTATCTCACAATGCCAGTAGAAGTCTCTAACCTCGAAGAACTTACAAAGTCAAGACTATTTAAATAATTAAATGGACAATTAAAAGGTGCAATTAAGAATACAAGCCAAACTGAAAGAATGATAACAGCACAAAATTAATTTAAAATGTAAGAACAGGGGTAAGTACAACTAGTTCCCCATAAGAAGCTGGCCATAGTGATGGAAAATAAGTATTTCCTTTCATTACATACTCTTTTATATTCTTGAAATATGCTTGAATGTACATATAGTTCCTTTTCACAATGTGCATTTTTAAATAAATGGAAGAGAAAATGTAAAGAAAGATTTTCATTGTTTGAAAATAGTATGGATTTTCCAGACCTACTCTAATTATACAACCTTATTGCAAGAAGATATACACCCTAGAATGATCAAGATACTGGGCATGTGCTCTTCTAATTTTTCTCACAATGGGAAAAATGTAAAATTTGGAAATTAACATATATCTCTTCATGAGTAAAAGTCAGTATAGAAAAATTCCTGAATTTTCTCTGAACTTTTTAGTGGTTATTACTAATGTGTATCCAGAGAGTACTACTGGGTTCAAACATTACATAGTTGAATTCTTGCGACCAGGATGGGCTATGTATTTGGCGAGGTTAGTGCAGAATGAATATACAGGGGTTCTTTCCAAAAATTGTTAAGAATTTCAAGAGGGTGACAGCAGAGCATGAAACCAAGTGTGAAATCCTTTTGAGTGAGGGGACCTGGGTGACTACATGAGTGTACACCCATGACACAGGTCTTGTTTGCAATACTCTTGTGAGGAATAAATTCCTATTCATATTTTACATATGAAGAAGAAAAAAACTCAAAGCTCTGAAAGTATAACCAGCCTGCCTCAAATGTTACAGGATGTGAACTGTGAATCCGGTATTTGAAAATTATGGAGCCTGACTTAGGGACCTCCACTTTTAATCACTGTAAAAGGAACTAGCTTCCAAACCTAAAGACAAACAATTCTAAACTAATTCTTTCCCATTTTTAGTAGCTAGTTAACTGATAGATCAAGGGGATAGTATTTAAAAACAAATGGATTTTGTTTTCATGAAGATTTGCTTGCAATTATTTTGCATACCTGTATTTTTCATATGGACTCACCTTATTTCATAGTTATTGGTGTGGTTGTCACCTTTACTGCTATACTGTGAGATATCTAAAAATAGAGATTCCATTGTATTCATTTCTGGATGTCCTGTATATACTTATATATCTGATATGATACTGATATAAACACTGTGATTCAGCTGCTGAATAACTTCGGAAATTTTAGATTGCTTTAATGGAATATTATGTCCAAAGCCAGAAAATCTATGTTTTGGAGCACCAGTCAGATTAAATCTAGTTCTAGCAAGGGTCTGGATTATAGAGCTTGTAAATAAGATTTATCAGAGTCATGGTTATCAAGCCTCAGACCTTTAAGATTGTCAGGTAGAAACAATATTCACCTTACTCTGTGTTGGTTCAGGGTTCAAGACAAATTTTATTTTATTATTGTATTGTTATTCATTTACTTTTTAGGCTGCACCCAACCAGGGATTGAACTGGTGCCTCCTGTAGTAGAAGCACAGAGTGCTAACCACTGGACCTCCAGGGAATTCCCAAAGAAAACTTTAAATTAATGAAATCAAAATAATGCAGGGTTCCACTAGGTATAAAAGATTTTTGACAATGGGAAAATTTGCTGCCATACTCAGGAAGGAGTTGTCTGCTTCTGGAAGTAGTGAATCCTGTAATAAAGAGGAGGTTATACTCAGTGACCTCCATAATCCCTTCCTATCTATGTTTTTAATGATTCTAACAGATAATTAAGTGTTCACAGTCAATAGCTAAAGCCATGGGGAAATTTAGTACATAACAAATTGTTATTCTGGTGTAGGTTTTGAAAGTAATTATTAGTCTATTATATATCATGAATTTTATCCTATATTTGTAGGGTCAGTGCACAGATGTTTTCTTATTTCATCATCACTAAAGAAATAAATGATGCAGTAGTTTCAAATGCAGTACAGTGATAATTATAATATAGAACAATTACACATGTCTGCTATCATTTGATGAAAAATTATTGTTTTTTCTTTCTTATAA
>NW_011474094.1:45169-47259 GCF_000754665.1 Bison bison bison
CTTTCTTATAAGCTTTGCTGTGTTCTTAAATGTCTTTTCATGGTCTATGATGTTGCTGTTATTCTTTACCCTCCATGGACACTTCAATGAATTTCATAATAAGTATCAATGAGATGATATTATAACATTTTAGAAACTAATTTCACAGCCAAATACTCAACACACATATTTCATAACATTGGATATAACTACCAAAAAAAAAAGTTTTGTATTTTTGGAATCTCTGCACTTTGGTGTCTAAACATATAAAGGTAGAAATTTCCCATCAGAACAGTATTTTCTTCAAGCCATCATTGTATATCAAAACAATTTGCCCATAGTTAAAAAATATTACTTTGAAAAAATTAAATCCTCTTGAAATCCAACTTAAAAACTCTGTGTTCAGGACTTCCCTGGTGGTCCAGAGGTTAGTACTCTGTGGCTTCACTGCAGGGGGCAGGGTTCAATCGCTAGTCCAGGAGCTGAGATCCTTCGAGTCACATGGCTCGGCCGGAAAACTTCCCCAAACCATGCCCCCTCCCTCCCCCCAAAAAGTCTGTATTCTTTTTGGTCAAAGGTAAAATTAATTTGATCATGCAATTGTCATTTCGTGTTGAGTTCAGTTAGGCTTGAGGTTCTATTTCAAGCATTTAAAAAAACCCATGCTACTCTCTGCTTTCATTTTGACATAACTTGTCAGTGGACTATATAATTATCATTTGAATCTCAGTGATTGATTCTAAATAATGTATCTATGGAGATCTTAGAGAAGATAAAATCTGTGCTTGACACATGTAGAAACATGATATCTCTTAATGTCTTTTTTTTTTTTTTTTTAACTATTTAGACTATCAAGATGGTAGTCCCTAAGGCTTTGGCATTTGTAAAGATATGGCTTGCACAAAGGGTAGCACTTTTAAAATGCATTTGTCAAAAGCATTTTTGCATAAGATATCATGAAAAAAAGATTTCATTACCACATGCCAATTCCTATGTGGAAGCTAAAATAAGATTATGAGGCTTTCCTGACTGCCTCCCATTGAGGGAATTGGTCATCATGTGTAAGGCAGGGAGGTTCCTCCAAACCTTTTCCTTATCTCTTGACAAATTCAGGAAAATCAGTCAAACTAATCTTGGCCCCAACCAAATGCTTGGCTGTGTGCATGTCAAGTACCTGTGAGTGGAGCCATAGCAGACCTGTTTGGTCTCCTTGGATATAGATCTTCAGAAAAATTTTGATTACTAGAAGTATAATGATTAATATCACAAGAGATAACTTTTTAGTCCTCATAACTGAGGACTGTAAGGCAGAATTGGTGGTTAAGGCAGGAGAGTGTCTCACTGTTTGTGATTTATCAGTCTGGTAATGACTGTGTACTGAAGGGATGACCTCTCATGATGGGTCACAAAACATATTATTCCAAAGAGTTTTGACCTATATCTTAAAAAAAAGAAAACGACAACTTTTTAAGGTCTGAACACAAAGTATGATTCTAAACTGAGAAGACTCGAATGCTAATTTTGGATACTCAAATGTTTTAACTTAATCACTAATTTAAATCAAGAGTAGTATGTTTTTTAGCATTTGAAGAATATTCAGCTTAAATGTATTTCTAGACTGATCACCACTTGATATTAACCATTTATTATAATTTAAAAAGACAGATCACTTGCTTGATTAAAAAGTCATTTGTCACACAGTTCAAAGAATTTTGTCTCAAAATTTACAGACTATAAATAATCATATATATGAAAACCAAAGATGCATTCAATGAACTGTTTAATAAACATGTAGAGTGAGCCAGGAGTGAAATTGGTGCTGGAATACTTAAGCAAAATTTATGTTAGCATCGTGAACACTTTAAACAGCGTGTCTAATTAAATGTCAGAATTACACCCTAAATTTTCCTCCTTTGCCCCCTTTATTTCCCATAGCTGGACCAATAAATTGAAGAGGCACTAAGTTTACTCCTGGTTTTGAGATTACTTGCCTTTGTGATTTCAGTCAACATAACTTAAGTCAGATAAAACAATTTGATTTGGGTTCAATATGGTGCTATTTTGATCTGAAGGTCAATCTACCAACAAGCAAGAACAGTTTCTCATTATTT
>NW_011474094.1:47359-48864 GCF_000754665.1 Bison bison bison
GTAACTATGGTGACCACGAGGGAGCAAATCCTGGTAAAGCATGCCCAAGAGGAACTCCCTCCACCACCTCCACAAAAGAAGAGGCAGATTATTGTGGATTCTGAAATTAAGAAAAGGTGAGAAGCTCTTGCTCATGGCTTTATCCTCAAGCAAGGGTAATTGTTAAGAAGGAAAACTCATTTACAGCAATTTTGATGGCAGTGTTTTTACTTAGTTTTTCCAGAAGCCTCTGGTGTCTATAATGTCAGTTAAGTTAGTGGAGAAAATTATGAAGTAAGTTGTAAAATTTCTTCAAGCAATCCCTGGCCCACCAGAAACTGAATGCTTAATGGAAATGTGAGTTTTTTTCTGGATTCAAAGAGGAAACTGCAAGTGATGAACTGCCATGGATACAATTTATCCTGAAAGTTTCCTTTTTTTCTAATCAAGAGCCTGCTTATTCAGTGCTACTTTTGCATTAAATGCCTTTTCCCTGTAATGGAAAGGACATTTTCATGAGGAAGAAGTACACCTATAATAGACGCGATGCATTCTGTTAGTTTACGAGAACATAATGTCTCAATCTGTGTGTCCTAAATCAGGAGTAATTACAGAACAGATTTCCTGTTCTTTGATATTTATAAAGTCTTATCTTGAAGGTGTTAGAATTCTTAACTGATCTTTTTGTGGATATTCTCAACTAGATATTGTAGATAAGTAAGGTATTATGTAAATTGGTAGATATATTAAAATGGGAATAAAATGTCATAAATGCAAAAGCTAGGATGAAAATCAGGAAAATGGTACAATTTCCTTTTCATGCCAATTATTATAATTCTAAGATTAAGAAAGAACATTAAAATCTGCCTTACATTTCTAAGCAGCATATGTTGGGGAATGCATGGAACACTTGACATGAGAATCTGTGTATACAAGGGTAGGGAAACATGAGAATAACATGTACGTAAAAATAGTGTTAGATGTTTTAGGCAAAGGAAGAAACACCTGGAGAAGTTTTAAGGTACATCATTTGGGACTTTCTTTCTTTTTTTTTTTTTTTTCTATTTGGGACTTTCAGTGTTGTGGTTTAGTCGCTAAATTGTGTCCGACTCTTTTGCGACCTCATGAACTGTAGCCCGCCAGGTTGCTGTGTCCACGATATTTCTGAGGCAAGAATTCTGGAGTGGGTTGCCATTTTCCTTCTCCAGGGTCACAACCCAGGAATCAAACCCCTGTCTCCTGCATTGGCAGGCAGATTCATTACCACTGAGCCACCAGGTAAGCCCTGAAATTTTCAATCAGTTCAGTTCAGTTCAGTCACTCAGTCGTGTCCAACTCTTTGCGACCCCATGAATCGCAGCACGCCAGGCCTCCCTGTCCATCACCAATTTTCGGAGTTCACTGAGACTCACATCCATCGAGTCGGTGATGCCATCCAGCCATCTCATCCTCTATTGTCCCCTTCTCCTCCTGCCCCCAATCCCTCGCAGCATCAGAGTCTTTTCCAATGAGTCAACTCTTCGCAT
>NW_011474094.1:48964-50981 GCF_000754665.1 Bison bison bison
GGTGGCCAAAGTACTGGAGTTTCAGCTTTAGCATCATTCCTTCCAAAGAAATCCCAGGGCTGATCTCCTTCAGAATGGACTGGTTGGATCTCCTTGCAGTCCAAGGGACTCTCAAGAGTCTTCTCCAACACCACAGTTCAAAAGCATCAATTCTTCCACGCTCGGCTTTCTTCACAGTCCAACTGTCGCATCCATACTTCCCTGTTAATCTGTGACTTATAACCTACTTTCATAATTCCACAGTACGCTGAAGGGCTTTTCTCCCTGGTTGGAGCTGCTTGGCTGAGTGAATTATCTTGTCCAGAGCTCCACTGCTGGTTTTTGTATGGCCCATGAGCTAAGAACTGTTTTTACATTTTTAAATGATTGAAAATAAGCAAAAGAATTTCATGACGTGTGAAAATTTTCGGAAATTCAAAGGTCAGTGTCCACAAGTAAGGTTTTATTGAAGCAACGTCGGACTCATCCTCCTATGTATCATCCTTGGTTGCTTTCACGTCACAAAGGCAGGGTTGGGCAGTTGTCACAGAGAGTATATGACCTACAAATCCCCAATATTTACAATCTGCCCCTTTATAGGAACATTTTACTCAGCCTTGTTCCTATCAGATGGTTCTCGGATCTTTGAATATTGGCATTCTATGTGGGATGACAACTTCCAAGAATTCTGCTCATGATAGTGGTTGAAATTTTAACATTCATTGATGGAGAAAGAATATGACAGCAAAAATAAATCAGTAAAGCTCTTAATGAATTTGCCTTTTATTAATCTTAATAGCATGGCTATTAATTTGATGCCTTGTTCAATATATATCTACAGACAATGCCTGGTAGGCACATGGATTTATGGATCCTTTGCAACAACCTAACAGCTTTCCAACAAATATCCAAGCAGAGCAATATGGAAACCTAGTTAACTTACCCTCCTAATGTGTTCCTGACCCTCCTAATACGGATATTAACAGAGCAGGTTGATTCCTATTTATCTCTATCTTCAAAAGCATCTTCTTGGTTCCTATATTTGGTTAGGAAAAATGTGTTCTGAGCACTTTTTTGTTTTCAAGAGAGAGTGACTAAGTGGTGAAATGTTTTGTCTCCTAAATTCTGTTTGTATCATATGCTCTCAGCCATTTTTTTTTAAGTTCTTTGAACGACATGTTCAATTAGGAACCTAAAGGATATGTTATTTAAATAAAAACTGATACTTATTGAGGATTTTATTATGTACTGATCACTAGATTAAATGCTTTATTTGCATAGCTTATTTATTCTTCCCACTGACCCTACCAAATAGCTATACCCACCAAATAGTTATGGCTATTATTACTATTACACACAGCTTCAGAGTGCCTGAGCAGGGTTTCAGCTGAAGGAACCTGACTACAGAACCTGGACTGTGCAGTGAAAAGCTTCTTTGGTAGATAAATGACCGAGGTGATCTTAGGTCTCTGTTTGCCTGAATCATCACAAATTATAACTTTTGTCCCAGCATAATTATCTAAAGCACCAACTTTCACTCTCAGATGTGTCCTGCTTTGGACAGTAGGGTAACAGATACACTCTGTGTAAGAGTCAAGATTGACCCTTTTAGACTGAACAAAGAGAGCGAATGAGCAGGCATTTAGGCGCAATTAAATTCAGTAAGTGATAATTGTTTATAGGATGGGAATTGGTTGAAATATTGTAAGAGTTCCAGAGGTGTCATGCAAACATGACTGAAAACATCATGGTGGCTAGCGTTTCTCTCTTTTCCCAGGTGAGAACTACTAGTGTTTAATTGCCAAGAGTATAGTGTTGACACCTATTGAATGCTGATTAAAAAAAAAAAAAGATCTTTTTTTCAGCTTCTCTGACACACTACTATTCTACCCCTACTATTTACCAGACTTGTTTTCTTCCTTTTACCTAATTCTTATGGTAGTATCTCATAAATTCAAATCTTTTTGCCTTCTGACTTCTTTATCTGAATTACTCCCTCTCGATGATTCAAGTCTGACTCTCAATGAATGACTCCCAA
>NW_011474094.1:51081-52890 GCF_000754665.1 Bison bison bison
ACGTTCTATCTTTAAATCTATGATCTGGGTGCTTCTACTACTGCTCCAAGCAGTGCTTGTTTTTATCAATTGCAAACATTTGTTGCCTCCAATTACCCACACCTAGTTACTCAGACATTGCACACAGGTTTTAGTTATAACTCAGAGCTTGCATGCCTAAAGAAGTAGCAAATATTGGGAAAATCATGGACTTTGGAATCAGGATTACTCAGGTTTGAAATCTGCCTGTTTTAATTACTAGCTTATGATTCCAGCAAATTATCTAATATCTGTGCCTCAGATTCAATATCCTCCCTTTATTAAACACTGGCTATGAGGATTAGGTAAGAAGCATTTAATACAGTTGCCTGTAAGGTAGTAAGAATTCAGCAAGTGCTGTAGCTAGCGGTCTTGCTTGCTTATGTTAATACTGTGGAGGTAGAGGCAGTGGTGGAAATGATGGTGGTAATTGAGGTAGTGATGATAGTGAAGATGATGGTTGGTAGAGAAGGTAGAAATGGTGGTCATGTACTACTGGGGAAAGAAATTCCGTGATAAGCATCCTCTGAAGCTTACCAAATGTAACAGAAAATTGACTTTTCATCTTCTTCTTCAAAATAGAATTTCCGGTCTGACTTCTCCATTTCTGTTCTTTACTTTTTCCTTAATTATTATTATTATTACACTATATTACTGGGCAAGTGGCATCATTTTAGCCGTTTTCCAGTCATTCTGTCAATGCCATGCCTTAAGCCTTATACCTCCTTGTGGCCAGATTTGCCCCTCCCCTTTCTGATTAATCTTCCTTCAATTAATGTACCTAAAATGTTGCTTTTATGTTGACCCTCTTGGCTTGAGATCCCTACAACTCCAGTTGTCTCCACAATAAAACACAAATCCCTTCCTATGGTATAAAATGTTTCTCCCACCAAGTTTATGTATGCGTGCTCAGTCATATCTGACTCTTTGTGATCCCATGGACTGCAGCCCGCCAGGCTCCTCTATCCATGGGATTTCCCAGGCCAAAATACTGGAGAGTTGCTGTGCCCTCCTCCAGGGGATCCTTCCAACCCAGGGATCAAACCCACGTCTCCTGCACTGTAGGTGGAGCCATCAGGGAAGACCAATTTTATGTGTAGCTTCCTCTGAATCTTTCCACTTCATCCAGTATGTTACATTCATTTTTTGCTATATGCCTCAGTGTCACCCACATAATTTTTTCATCACCAATCATGACAAAATAATCTCGTTATCAGATTTTTAAATATTTTACTTAGATTTCATACATAGTACCATATACGCAATAAAAATCACAAATATTTGTTGAAAGAGTAATAGAGTTCCAATTAATTGTGATGACTAAAATCTTATTTTTCAGTAGCATTTAAATAATTCCTTCTACTTCTTCATGGATTTTTTTTTTAACAACAAACTAATGAACATCCTGATAATCTTTAATATTATAATTTCACCCATTAGGACATCATTATTTACTCAAAACTATTAAGGGATTTAAAATTCAGCTGTGTACCATACTGCTGCTGCTGCTGCTGCTAAGTTGCTTCAGTCATGTCCGACTCTGTGGGAACCCAAAAAACGGCAGCTCACCAGGCTCCCCCATCCCTGGGATTCTCCAGGCAAGAACACTGGAGTGGGTTGCCATTTCCTTCTCCAATGCATGAAAGTGAAAAGTGAAAGTGAAGTCGCTCAGTCGTGTCTGACTCTTCGCGACCCCATGGGCTGCAGCCTACCAGGCTCCTCCGTCCATGGGATTTTTCAGGCGAGAGTACTGGAGTGGGGTGCCATTGCCTTCTCCATTGTACTACACTA
>NW_011474094.1:52990-53465 GCF_000754665.1 Bison bison bison
TAATTATATAAGGTATATTTAGTTGATTCCTTAATAATGATACAGTTTCTACATTTGTTATATTTACTGCATAAATTGTCCTCCTTACACTAAGATATATAAAAGTGCTTAATGATCTTGGGTCACAAGGTAATTATTTCTAAAATAAATTGTCCCTGTAGTTCAGTGATATTATTTTACATATAAGTAATTATCAGAGTGTGGAACCCACTCTAAGTTAAAACTAAATCTATTATACAGTTAATTGGGATTCATTGAGGAGATTCATTCCTAATCATGTAACAGTTATTTAAAGAAACTTTTCACAAAAGCTTTCATTTACGTTTTTGTATCAGCGAGATGAAAACAATGGTAAATGGAATTGTTTTTTAAATAAATGCAGTCTCAGTAAAGATAATGTTTAAGTTACAGTGTTAATAAAAGTGTCTCTGACCTCAAAGGAAGTGTAGAGATTTAGAAATAACAATTCACTGAG
>NW_011474094.1:53565-58815 GCF_000754665.1 Bison bison bison
CTGAGTCTCTATCTTCTGCTATGTAAGCAGTCTTAAGTTTGCTCTCTCTTGCTATGTCCCATATGCTTACTAAATGGTGGAATAAAGTGCCTAGATAACTATGTACCTGGGTAATTATTGTATTTTCTATTTTTCAGCTTTATTACAATTTTTTTGTAATTTGTAAAAAAAAATCTTTTCGCAATTTTTTGAAAATAATGCCTACGCTATTTTTTAAATATTTATTTTAACTTTAATTTCCAAACTATAATCTGGAAGTTGAAAACTAAAACATTTTAACTTATTCAAAGAATCTAATTAGATGATTAATGTGTCTAAGAGCTCATTTTTTATTTTCTATATGATAAGTTGTTCCTAAAATACTTGAAGTGTTCGTCTGATAATAATATATATATTTTTTTCCCCAATGGCACTGCCCAGAAAAACAAAACCTTGCTCCTTTTATCTAAGGAAACTACACTCTAGACTTGTTTCTGGTTACAGGTTAATTGAGGTTCAGAAAGGTTAAAAAACTTGCTTTCAGTTGCAAACTAAAGACTAGTGCTGAGTCTCCTAATTTCTGTTCCAGTGTTAACATTTGAAATGCCCTACTTCTTTTTATGTATTAGAGTCAAATGACCTTGGTCATAAACTCAAATTTCAGTTTATAAACTACTTTTGGTGAATAATAGAAACCTTATAGACCATCTTCAGATATTCCAAAAAGATAACCATCCATTTAAGATTGTTAAAGCTAATTTGTCATATACATCAAGAATATCAATAAATATGTATTGAAGAATATAAGAATGATAATTCTAGAGCCATGCTAAGTGGCCAGAGAACAGATCAAGCAGTGATACTCATATTGCGGTGCATGACACAGCATCCCTTGGGGGTTTGCTAGAAGTGCAGATTTGGGGGTTGTTCCCCAAACTTGCTGAATCAGAAGCTCTGCTTGTGGGCCCAGGAATCTTTTACAAGCTCTCTAGCTCATTCTTGATAAACCTTGAAGTTTGAGAACCCTTGCCCAAGAGCAGTGGTTCTCATACTTTAGCATGCATCAGTCATTGAGAAGGATTGTCAAATAGCAGATTGCTGGTCCCCAGCAGAGTTTCTGATTCAGTAGGTTTGGGGCCGTGCCTGAGAATTGTAATATCTCACAAGTTCCCAGGTGATGCTTATGCTGCTAGTTCAGGGCCCATGTTAAATCAGTGTACTAGAGCATCATCTTAGTTTCATCCTAATTCTTGCTTCTCTATTCTCCAAAGTAGCCCCATCTTGTGATACCTCTAATGCTTCATGTTGAAATGATTTTTACATATGCTTGTTTCACCCCCTCAGCTCAGGGCTTCCTGAGGCCAGGGTCCATATCTTACTCCCAACCTTTTACGGGGCCTTCTAATCTGGGGATGCGGTTGCACAGAGTCAGATACGACTGAAGTGACTTAGCAGCAGCAGCAATACATGTTTTGAATTGAAATGTGCTATACTGAGAACTGAATGTCTAGTCATAGCAGTTGTATGGAAAAAGTACTCTTCCAGAAGGCAAGGCACAAAAGAACACCAACCAAGAGGAAGGTAGAGCTATCTTCCCAGAACCATACCATGCAGTTTGTTCCCTGAGTGAAGAAAATGGTAGTCACATATGTTCATCTAAAAGAAGCAGCATAGTTGAATGCAAAGAAAAGTTGATTTTAATCAGAAGGTATGAGCTACCACTACTTCCATTCTTCTGAGTCTTTCTTTCACCCTCTCATACTGTGCATCAAGTGCTGAAACTGCGCTCAACAAGCTTACCAGAGATCTCCTTAATTGACAGCTCCAAAGGTCGCTCTTCAGTTTATCCGCCTTGACCTCTGTGCTGTGCTTGACAGTGGTGATTAGATACTTCTTGAAGTTTTCTGCTTTCTCAGTTTCTGAGATATTGTTCTCTCCTGTTTCTTTTCTCCTCCTAACACTTCGATTATGTCTTCCCATTCTCATCTTCCTCTCCCTTTCATGTTGATCTCAAAAAGACTTATATTTTGGCATTGTTTTCTTTTCATGGCACTCTGTTGTCCAGGGTAATGGCACTTATCATCTTGCTTTTATCAGCCATCTATACCTGATATTTTCCAAATTAATTTCTCTACCATAACCTCCATTTTGATGCTCATACCTGTAGCATCCACATATTTTTGGGGCATTTGCACCTGGATATCTTACAGAAATCACAAATGAGGTTCTGCAGTTTAGACTGCCCATCTTTAGAGAGTGTCATTCACATCATAGTTATCACAGTTCCTACAAACAGCCTTCTAGACTTGTGCAGTGCACAGCCTGTGCAGCCATTCACAGCGGTTCTGATATTTCCACCTTCCTAAATACCTTTAGGTATGCCTCTTGAATTCTCTTTAGTTTATCTCTTTCTTTACATCCAGGCTGCCTTTCCCGTAGTTTAGTCTCTGATAGTTTTCTGCATGAAATCCTTAACTGATTTCTCTGCCTCACCCTTATCCGTACTCTTCACAGCATCCTGAGGGATATCTTAGAATGCAGTTTTAATTAGATCATTCCTCTGCCTGTGGTTCTTGAAATACATAGCACAGAAATTCCTTTCTGATCTTTGACTACCTGACTCTCCAGCTTCACTCCCTTCTCCCCTACCCATTTTTTCTTTTTTATATGCCAGTGCTATGCAAAATAGTCTGCAAACCATTGATTACCAGTACACAATGAGATAAAGAGCTGAAACCAGAATATAAATCAATGCACTACTGCCTTTGTCAGAAAAGTTTTGCAATTAAAAAGGAATCAAATGAAATCATGTGCTTCATGACTTAGTTGATTTCTGCTCTGATGACTTTTCTTGTCACAGACTACTAACAGATAGTTCACAGACTGGCCACACACTGCATTTCAAATGGCGCTGCCTTCTGCTCAGCTTTAAAGAACTACCCTCTGATCTCCGAATGCTCAATATTCCCTCAAACTTCTGCTTCTTTGTACTGACTGTTCTCTCTGTTGAAGATCCTTTTGCCTTATGTTCCCTTTTCCAGCTCCCATATTCCTTTTCCCTAACTAACTACCTTCTCTCTCTGGGAACTTAACCTAGACATTTCTCAGCCTTGACAATCTTTCCATTCAAGCACTTGCAGAACTTCATTGTAATCATCTTGTTTTTGCATATGTGTCTCTAGTAAACTCCTTGAGGGCGGGAGCCATTTATTTGCAACTCTAGAACTGTAGCACTTAATATAGAAGTTCGCACATTGTCGTATTGAGTAATATTCATGGGATATCAAATGGGTATTTGTGAGTCTTGTCAGGAAAACAAAAACCACTCTACATGTTTCAGAGAAAGAAAATATAACCCAGGGACTTGGAGAAGGAGGTGATGAAAAGCTGGGAAGCAACATGTGAAACTATCAGAGAATAACTAAGGGAAAGGCAGCTTGGATGTAAAGAAAGGGATAAACTAAAGAGAATTTAAGAATCATACCTGAAGGGATTTAGGGAGGTAGCAGATATTAAGACCACTGTGAATGGCTGCACAGGTTCTGCACTGCACAAGTCATCTCTACTGTGGCTTCAGTTTCCTCTGGATTGTCCCTTCCTTCATAGATCTAAGCTCTTGTCTGGCCATCCTGATACTGCTAGTCCCTGTTGGAAGGTCCCAACTTGGGGACTCTGCTACCATCCCCCAGTGGTGTTCCTCCATCCTCCAGTATTCTTTCAGGGCCTCTAATCACAAGCAAGAGACCAAGCAATGACAGAAAATGTCTCTGATACACAGAGGACAAGAAAAACATGAGGGCTGGATCTGAAAGAGCCAATGGGATGGGCCTGTGGCTGCACAGAGATAGATTCTGGCCTTGCATCTTCCACTCATCAAAGATGTGACTAAAGCAAGCCACTTACTCTCACTCAGAATCTGTTTCTTTACCTCTGAAATGCAATCTATATGACTTTCCTTGTTGGCCTCCACACTGTGGAAATTTTATTACATGTGTCTCTGTTGATGATTATTTAGGCAAAAATAAACACGCTCTCCCCAGGAGAAAGTTGAGTTCCCAATTATTAATTTAGAACAGATATCTTCCCATTACCACACTTGTGTTATAAGAGAAAATATTTTTTTCTAACATCTTCTAAGAATATTCTTATTCTATGTCTTCCCTAGTCAGAAACCTGTATCTCTATGAATCAACACTCAGCAAATAAAATATGTGGCTCTCAGGGACTGAATTATTCATGTCTTAAAGCCCTAACCCTAATTTGATGATGTTACTTGGAAATGGGTTATTTGCGGGGATTAGATTTAGCAGAGGTTTTGAGGGTGGGGCCTTAATGATGAGATTAGTGCCATTCTAAGAAGAGGCATCAAAGAGCTTCTTCTCTCTTGTCTTTACTATGTGAGGGTACAGTGATAAGGCAATGATGTATAGGCCAGGAAGAGAGATCTCACCAAAAACTGAACATGCTGACACCTTGATCTTGAATTTCTGGCTTTCAGAATTATGAGAAAATAAATTTGTGTTATTTAAGCCATTCATCTATAGCACTTAGTTATGTCAGCCTGAGCTGGCTTTGAGTTTTAACTAAAGTTCATAGAGATGCTCAATAAAAGAAGTAGATGGGCTTCCCTGGTGGCTCAGATGGTAAAGAATCCGCCTCCAATGCAGGAGACTCGTGTCCAATCCCTGGGTCAGAAAGATCCTCTGGAGAAAAGAATGGCAACCCACTCCAGTATTCTTGCCTGGAGAATCCCTTAGACAGAGGAGCCTGGTGGGCTACAGTCCATAGGGTCTCAAAGAGTCAGACATGACTGAGTGACTAACACACACATAGAGATGCTCACTAAAAGAGGTAGATGAACTGAAACAACTAACACACACATAGAGATGCTCACTAAAAGAGGTAGATGAATTGAAACAACTCATGATGCTAAGGAAGTGACAGTGGGGCAGTGAGTACATCAAAACCTTAACTGGAAGTTATTTAAACTTTAAAGACCCACAAGATAAAAGTATGTTGAAATTCTTTAAACTCAGCAAGCTTTCACACTGAGAGTATTTAAAGTTTAACTTGCCTCCCACAAGGCCCAAGGTACCAGTCAATATATGGAGAGGTTCTTTGAACACTCATGTGCCAATTCAGGAGAATCCAGATATGCAAATTCAATTCCTGGGTTGGGAGGATCCCCTGGAGGAGGAAATGGCAAACCCACTCCAGTATTCTTGCCTGACAAATTCCATGGACAGAGGAGCCTGGCGGGCTACAGTTCAT
>NW_011474094.1:59136-60582 GCF_000754665.1 Bison bison bison
TTTTTTTTTTTTTTTTATTGCTGATCCTCTTTGCTGATGGGAAGAATGAGGCACATACAAGTAAAGTGACTTGTTCAAGGTCACAAGCTTTGCAGAAAGCAATTCAGTCAGGATTTGAAACCAGACATCTAGAACAGGATGCTGCATTCTATTTTTAATTTTTTTTTTTACTGAGATATAGTTTATTTGCAGTGGTGTACTAGTTTCAAACGTATGGCACAGTGATTCAGTTACACATATATAAGTGTGTGTGTGTATTATTATTTTTTTTTGCATTGTCTTCCATTATATGTTCTTACAGGATATCAAGTATAGTTCCCTGTTCTATATAGTAGGTCCTTATTGATTATCCATTTTAAATATAGCCATAAATGGCAACCCACTCCAGTATTCTTGCCTGACAAATTCCATGGACAGAGGAGCCTGGCGGGCTACAGTTCATAGGGTCTCAAACAGTCAGATGCGACTGAGCGACCAAGCACAGCACAACACAGCACAGCACACAGTAGTCAGCATGAGTCCATAGTGTTTCAAGAATCTATAGTGACAGCACCATTAGTTTTCTTGCTAATTTTCATAATCATTCAACAGTATCTAATGGATCGCTATGATGTGCAAAGCAGTCTAGTTGCTGTGACCAAAAACCATATTTAGTCCTTTCCTCAGGAAGCTAGCATTCTCGTGGTATAAACTGTGCCATGAAGAAGTACCAATAAAATGCTAGAAAAGCCATAAGTCGTAAAGAACAAAGGATCACTTCCAGCCCTGTATGACAGTTAAGCATAGAAAGCTCATGGAGACATTAGCATCTGAGTATACAGTTAAAGGAAAGGGGCATATTGGACTGAAGATGAGGGAAAAAGGCAATGCAGATTCAGGCTGTCCTACAAGTCTTTATATAAATGGCACTGATAAAGGGTTTTGGGTGTTTCTGTTTGCTTGGAGCAGAAATATGTGGTATGAAAGAGAGAATTAAGGGATGAGGTTAAAAGGTAGGTTGAGTTCATTGTGGGGAAAAAATATATATACTCAGTGCCAGGCTAAGGAACTTTAATCTGGTCATAGAGAGCCGATGCATGTTTTTGAAAGAGAGCGAAGCAATATGGCTACTGTAAACCACACTTTTTTGGCCCTCCCTCTGTGTTGGGAAAGATAGATCATGTTAACTTTATAGAGCAGGAAGGTGCTCAGCAAATTGTTCTTTAAAGAACCAGATAATCCCTATTTTAGGCTGGTGCACCATATTATTTCTTTTGCAAGAGCTCCATTCTGCTGCAGTTGGTAGAAAGCAATTCTAAACAATATATAAATGGTGAACGTGACTGTGTTCCAATAAAACTTAACTCACAAAAATGAGCGGCAAGCCAGATTTGTCCCCTGAACCATTGTTTGCCTACTCCTGCCAAAAAGGGTGAAATAGATTAGATTATTTTGCTGTTGATGATT
>NW_011474094.1:60682-64214 GCF_000754665.1 Bison bison bison
TCTCCTCAGTCTATGGAATTTTCCAGACAAGAATACTGGAATGGGTTGCCATTTCCTTCTCCAGGGGATCTTCCTGACCCAGGGATCGAACCCAGGTCTCCCGCATTGCAGGCAGATGCTTTACCGTTTGAGCCACCAGGGAAGCCCATTTTATATATAGTAGTGTATATATTTTAATCCCAAACTCCTAATTTAATCCCTCCCCTTTGGTAACCATACATTTGTTTTCTATGTCTGTGAGTTTATTTCTGTTTTATACATAAATTCATTTGTATCATTTGTTCAGATTCTACATATAAGTGACATTTCATATGATATTTGTGTTTCTCTGTCTGGCTTACTTCTCTTAGTATGATAATCTCTAGGTCTATCCATGTTGCTACAAATGGCATTATTTCATTCTTTTTATGGCTGACTAATATTCCATTATATTTATATACCACATCATGTTTATCCATTCATCTGCTGATGGGCATTTAGGTTGCGTCCATGTCTTGGCTATTGTAAACAGTGCTGCTATGAACATTGGAGTACACACATCTTTTTGAATCATGTTTTTCTCTGGATATATGCCCAGAAGTGAGATTTGTGGATCATATAGTAGTTCTATTTTTCATTTTTTAAGGAACCTCCATACTGTTTTCCATAGTGTCTGTACCAATTTACATTCCCACAAACAATGGGAATTGTTTTTCCATTGTTGGGAAAAAGGAGGGCTCCTTTTTCTCCACATCCTCTCCACAGGATGCTGCATTCTTGAGCTCTAATGAGAGAAGTAAAAGATAATTTCATCAAATTATTTAGCTGAAGATAAAATCTTGGCTGAGACTGTTAACTCATTTATTGAAGCCTGTCTGTGGAGATGATGCAGTTACTCTAGATTATGGCTATTCTACTGTCTAAGTCTCATAGACTTTAGGGGAACACTGCAGCACTTGGCTATCTCTTTAAATATAGAGATCTTTATCAGTGAAAAAAGATTTTTCTTTCAAAATTAAGTGTCTTTTCACCATCATGGCTTAGATGGGAGTCCCATATAATTGAACTGCTTTTCCAAGTGCAGGATTTCCAGTGCTAACCATCGAGTTAACCCTGTTGTTGGTTGTAACCTTTGTCATCTCTGCTTAAGCAGTTCTAACATCAGAAAACACACCAGCAGATTGGAAATGTGGGAATTTTAGGAAATTAAGGAAGACTGTCAAGTAAAAATAAACTGGGAAAAGTAACTAATTCATAATGCCATGAGGGTATGAGTTATACAACTAAATATCATAGTTTAGGTTAATGACAATGTTCAAAATTAATATCATAGTGTTAAAGACTTCAGCCAAATTCTGGCATATTCAAAAATATCTAGCCTAGTAGTAACTACCAGACTGTATTGTATAGCAACAAACAAGAAGTTCAAGTTGACTTTTCCTTAATATTTTAAAAGATAGTTCCCCTTTTATTTGGAACAAAGGAATATAAGTATAGTGTAGTGGAAATTGCTGGATTTGGATATATCTGGTTTTGAATCTTAACTCCATATTTCACTGTGTTGAAAGAAAAAGGGGGTTTCTGAAGCTCTCTATTCTTGATATAGCTATGAAAATGAAGATTATAATAAATAGCCTACATAATTACCATGGGAAACAATTTTTTTTCTTTCTGAAAGCATATGACATGAACAAGATGCTTAAAATGCTATTTTTTTTCCCTTGGAATTTGATTGAATGTTAAATTAACATTTTAAAAACTTAATGTTGATGGTACAGGAATGTAATTATAGGCAGATTTATAGACCACAAGTGTCTACATGTTTATTAACATTCAAAAACGTAGGTAAAATTAATGAACTAGGGGAAAAAAAAAACTCCTGAGTTATAAAGTCTAGAAAATGCTACTATATTCTTTGGATTAAGCATTTCTCCCCAGTTTGAAGACATTTTCTCAAGGAAATCTGTGTGTTACAACTTCAAAATACTTTTGTGTGTGTGTTAAAATAGCTGAAGGCATTTTAATTTTGCATCTGTGGGTGCCTTCCTCACATGTTCTTTTTATACCATTTTATCTGTATCTTTGGACATTTTATGTTTCTCTGTAAGAGAACTCCCATGAAAAATCCATTTGTCACCATGTTATCATTATGTAGATAAGAAAATAAAAGAGAAGCCAAATTGAGGTCCAGACAAGCTGTGGAAGGGAATGTGCACCCTCTAGTGCTCACAATTATTTCTCACAAGGGCATATACTGCTTTGTTTCATCATTTAAATAAACATTAAATTTGATTTTAAAGTAAACAGCTCAGAGTTTTTAACTTGAGCATATTACATTGTATGATCAAAGATGTATCTTTATGACAAGATTTCATCTCTCACTTAAAAGAATATTTGTATTAACCTGTGTTAAGGTGATTTTCTTGCACAGAACTGTATTTCAAAGGGACTTTCAATTTACTGAAAATGAAAAATAGGCTCCAGGCATCTGTGGCTTAGCAACATTTTATTTCCAGTCCTCTGGGCCAAGCATTTTTTTGTCCATGTGCTTTCATAGTCTCTGGCTTTATACCTAATTCCTCTAACCTAGCTGGTTCTGCCATACTAGAATTTGGGGAATTCCCTTAGTTTTTCAAGTGTGTTTCTCTGAAAGTTATATTAACAAAAGATGTAAAAGTGACTTCTTTTCAACCATATCACATTTCGGAAGTAAATATTAGCAATATATTTGTGTATTATTGAGATTTATTACCAAATTAAGCTAAGAAGATTGTGTCCAAGTCATTTTAATCTAGCACATATTAAAATATTTTAGTTGTTTTACATTTTGCAGAGAAGTAATATTTTATAGGAGTTTTATACCATTCAGCACAATTAACTATCCTAGAGGTTCGGCTATTAATTTCAATGTCAGATAATGCATGGAGAGTTTTCTGGCATTTGTAGCTTAAAAATATTAAATCACCAGGTTTGTATTCGAGGCCATATATTTTAAAAATGGTATTTTATACACATTAAATATGTAATTTGATTTGCCATAACTGATGATGGAGAAAACACACAGATTTTATGTTTTGGACGAGGATCCAGATTTTTGAAGTACACGTTAAACAGGCATATTTTAGGACAAGGTAAACTACACAGAAATTGATTTTTTAGTATCTTTTAAAGATGCATTTCAGCGCAATCTGGAATCATTAAATTTTACTGTACCGAAACATATTATTTTATGAGTAATGCGCTTAAACTTACACATCTAAAACTAGAAATATATTTAAGCTTGTAAATAAGATCATGCAAACATAAGTAAAACAGATTATTTGATAGGACTGTTAATATGGCAAGTTTATAATAACTAAGAACGGTGTTCTCTTCCGTTTGTCATATTTTGTTTCAGGTGCTGTATAAACTGTTGAAAAGAGCTTATGGGTTTTTATTTTAAGTGAGAATCATAACATTCTTAGATGTTTTATAACTTGATTCCTAGATGAGCAGACTAATGTATTTGGAATATCAAACCTGCAGTGTAAGCAAAGCTGACCCCAGCTTTGTA
>NW_011474094.1:64314-69804 GCF_000754665.1 Bison bison bison
AGCTTTGTATCTCAGGTCAAATCGCTCCAATTAGTGAGATAAATAAACACACATTTAAGAGTAATTTTTTAAAAGTCTTTGATAGTTTCTATTTTAAGACCAGTTTGATGGAAGTTTTGTAATTTGTGAAATTTAAAGGAAGAAGTAAAGGAAAATCAGAGAAGTTAAGGTATTTTCCCAAGGAAGCAGCATAAAGGTAAATAAGATGAGTGAGTAAAATCTGTGACACCTGACTTTCAGTTTAGTGATTTTTCTATGGCACTATATTTACTTTATATTTGAAGCACACACAGACATATATATATATATTGGAAAATACTCATATATATTCACATACATTAGAAAAAATGTAAAGCAATCATGTGGCCCTCTTCAGCCCCCTCCACCAAGGAAAAGAAGCCCACATTATACAAACAGATGCACATATCTGCGTGTGTATATACAAACTATCTTGATTTAGGGGCATAAACTGACTTGTTTTCTCCTGATTAAATAGGATTTCCCCCTTTAATAATATTACATAACTCTAAAAGTGCAATAATCACCATATACTCAGCACATTTTAAAATCCTAGAAATACTTTATATTTTAGCCATAACAATGTTTATATTGATTTTTTAAAATACTTTTTAACATGTTTCATTCGATATTTGACAAGATCTCTCTGGCTCAATCTTAATTTGTATGCTATTTATTCAGTTTTTAAAAGCAAGCAACATGTGGACACATACGGGAGGGAGGGACGAGTTTTCCCAGAAAGAAGGTTGAAGGGGAGACAGAAGGGGCAGGTTGATCAAGAAAACCTTCCCAGAAGTTGTATATCTTGGACCAAGTCTTGAAAGATGAGTAGGCGTTCATCAGATGGTCAGGCATTTAAAAAATAGCCATATACCAATATGGAACTGTGGTGCTGGAGAAGACTTTTGAGAGTTCCTTGGACTGCAAGAAGATCAAACCAGTCAATCTTAAAGGAAATCAGTCCTGAATATTTATTGGAAAGACTGATTCTGAAGCTGAAGCTCCAATACTTTGACCATCTGATGGGAAGAGCCAACTCATTGGAAAAGACCCTGATGCTGGGAAAGATAGAAGACAGGAGGAGAAGGGGACGACAGAGGATGAGATGGTTAGATGGCATCACCAACTCAACGGACATGAGTTTGAGCAAGCTCTGGGAGTTGGTGATGGACAGGGAAGCCTGGCATGCTGCAGTCCATGGGGTCGCAAAGAGTCAGACACAACTGAGCGACTGAACTGAATATGAAAGTAAAATGTGTTCTTATATTCTAGAAATCTGGAAGAGAAAGATGATTATTAAAAAATAAAATAAGCAAAATTTAAAAGTCTTGCCTCACCTCCAGGCTGATTTATTCCACATTGTTGTATCAGTAAGCAAGAGTCATAATTTTATTTCCATGAACATGAAAACTTGTGTTCTAGCTAATTAACATGTACATTAAATTTTTGATTTATTAAGTCACCTGATCTAGGCCTACAGCGTCAGGATCCTGCAAGAGTTAATATATTTCACAAATGTTAATACTTTCAGGCTGCTAAAGGTGAGGCTTGTACATTTTTATGAAATGCAAAGATGTTTAAAGATGTAAAAGGGCTATTCGTAACCTAGCTCACTAATCAAATTAGTTTAAGTCTGGGAACTTGAAGGAGTTCTCCTTTCACAGTTTACACATTTGGGAATGATGAGTTCCAAGTGGTATATTGAAAGCGACTGAATTAAAGTTTATGTAAATGTGTCATCTTAGTTAAATACTTTATATGGCAGTCACTATATTAATGGAACATAGTCAGCACCTGTTAAGAGGCTCTTCTGACATAATTAGCAGAGTTATCATGGAGCACAATTTACATATAATGATATACTGTTGACAATTCAAAATTGCTAACTTTTTAGATTTTTTTTTATCCACACTGCAGGATCTTAGTTCCCTGACTAGGGATCAGACCCAAGCCCCCTGCATCAGGAGCATGCGGTCTTAACCACCAGAGCATCAGGGAAGTCCCCAAAATTGATAATCATGAATAAAAACAAAGATGAGATTTTAGGACATATTTGAAAAATATAGCACAAAATATTCATCAATAGAGGAAGAAAATCATTTTGTAAATAGAAGTCATAATTTTCTTAAAGAGAATTTTAAGTTGGATAAAGTTAGACTGGATTTAAGGGATAGAGTCTGTAATAACATAGAAATACATTAAGTACAAAGTGAAGTATGTTATGAGAGTAAGATGAGTGAGTCATAAGGAATTTTATCGATGGGCTGATTCCAACGGTGTAGAGGTCCACTATAAGCAGCTTAGTCTGTGTCAGTTCATTATCAATATTTTGTGAGAGTTTTAAAAGAGAAAAAAAAAAAGAATTAGTAGAAATGAGTGATTTTATGAAGGAAGAAAAATACAGGCACAGAATCCAAAATTTCATATGTATTGAAAATCACTCTTCATTGTTATTCTTGAGGATTTAAAAAAGGTACCTGAGTTACATCTGTATGATATCTTCAGTTGGTGATTAAATAGCCAGCCTCAGGTAGTACAAAGCATGATAGAAAATACCAATGGTAAAATGCTGGGGAGAATAGATAGCATCCATCTTAGAAACATGTATGCATTTAACTCAGGGGAGTCTGTTAATTTGCCATACATCTCAGCAAGGATATGTGAAAAATATTCAACGCCAGTGAAAATGTGAAAACTAGGGGGCAAAGCATAGAAAGTGATGAAGCAATAGCTGCCAAATTGATAAGGAATGAATAAATGTGCAATTGTTACTTGGATGCCAGGTTCTGAGTAGGAGCCAAGAAGCAGACCTTGTTCATTTTGCTAAAAGCAGTGGAAATGTCACTGAGACTAAGCATTGAATGTGGGCCATTGGCAATCAGTAAGAGTGCACAGGAAGCCTTTTGAAAACTCTGCCACTGCTTCCCCTTCCATCCTCATTGATGGCATACAGAGATGTGGATGCCTACTGGCAAAATATTAGAGGGAAAACACGAACTAGCATCTGACATTTAAGTCCCAGAACTGTAAAGGGATGATATTAAATGCTCGATGTTGGAGTATAGGTTGACTGTTTATTACATTGAGATAGAAAAAGTTTTAGTAAGGAAATCATAGTTGAAGAAACAAGCTCAAGTGGAAGCAACAGAAAAAAATAATGTAAACAGAATATTAGATGAGTGATAGCTCAGAGCTTAAAACATATAAGAATTTGGTTTAGGTTCCACCTGTTGCCCAGGAATGAAGATGTCACAGTGATCAAAGAAAAGAGAAAAAAGAAAGTCTAATAGATGAGAATAGTACAGACTCATAGATACTTTATTCCACTCCTTTTCAGAAAGAAAGTGCAACATATTGATACTTATGCCTATGAACAGATATTTTTTTCCCCTAGGTAAAGCATTCAACTCACCAATTCCCTAGAAAAAAATTGAAGTCCCTTCAAATTAAATCTGTAAATCAAGAGACTATAATCACTCTCTAAAAGATCCTTATGTCAAGGGCAAGTTCAAGTATCTTTTGCAATCTAGTTTCAAATCTATAAAACCAGCCAAACAAAAACATGGAATGAGGAAAGACCTCTCTATGAAATTTCTCATCCTGTTGCCTGAATTGATCTGAGTTATTAGAACTACATGCCAACTGGTGCCCTGGCCTCCCTTAAATTCTACATAGTCTGAGCAACAAGCAGACGGTTACCATGGTGTTGACTCCACAAAGGCTTCCTTGTGTAGAGATAACCAATTTACTGGGCAAAGCCTCTAGCGTAGACACTGATTTAATCTTAATTCAGTGAAAAGGTGTTTCTTGATTATCCTAAACAAAAGTCACAGTATGAGCTGAACCCCCATCTGATGTCTAAAGCATTTGTTGTCAAATGGATGCTTCACTACATCAAACTCTTTAATAATGTGGACTACTGCATTTTCAACTCTATTATCTGTGGAATTTAATTCTATGTCTGGCATATAGTAAGCACTTAGTATATATTTTGTGGCAGAAGCGAAGGGGCAATTGTGTTTTCAAAGGAAACATACACAATTTCCTGTTTTTCAGAAAGACAGATGTCTAAAAGTATAGGATTTTGGGGAAAATTATTTACTTTCAAACTGAGTAAATATCCTCTGCCTTTTTCCTTTGCAGTTGATTGGAGATGGTGGTAAGGGATAATTATAACACATGTGCAAACAAGACCACTGTAAAGGCCTAGTAAAAACTTTTTCCAGTATAGGCCTTAGTAAATCTCACCCAGCTGTGATGCCAGCTTAGCATCTTGAGTCAAGTTTTAGTTTCATGATTTGTAGGCAGATGTGAGCCACCTTTACTAGACATACTCTGAATCAGAAGGGTGTGAGACCAGAGAAACCAAGAATAAAGGGAGAAGTTGACACTGAATGGTGGATATTCACATCTCACCTTTATGAGTTAGCATATTTGATGTGTAATTTAATCAGACTAGTGTAAAGGAGAAGGGACACATTTCACCAAGGTGGGCAAAGTGGATTATTATCAAGAAGTCAAGTTTCTAAAATATTTATAGAAAGTTTCCAGTGGAAAGGTGGATAAAAGTCAATGAAGGATTTCACTTCATTGGAGGAGGGACAGACTGAAGGATGGCTCCTTGGTTCCCTATGAAACTTGAAGTGAGTTTTATTTCTAGAAGTACTTGACTAAAGAACAAACTAAAGTACAGGGTTAAGAGATCTGAAATTTGTCTCTTTATCCTAAGAAAAATGGAAAATCTTTGCATGGTTAAATGAATGAAAGTTACATAATTAGGTATGTTTTAGAAATGATACTTTGACGTGGTGCATGGAACAGATGGGAGAATTTCAGAAAGATTGCCTAGAACCAGTAGTTTTTGTCACATTTAACTGTAAGATCAATGAGGATGCCAACTGAGGAGATCCTGAGAAGCAGACAAATTCAGAAGAAATAGAATATTTGATGGATTAGACTTTGATAAATGTGGGAGGGAAGGGAGAAGAGGATATCAAAGGTGATAGATGGTGATGCCATTCACAGGTCTGAGGGACACTGAGAAGGTACCAGTTTGGGAGAGAAATTCAAACATTAAGTCTTGACATTATATATTGAAAGAGTTCTCATGGCATGCAAGTGGAGTCATCGAGTTAGAGGATGATTATGTAGCTATGGAGCTCAGAAGAAATGCTTGAAGTAGAGATAGCTGTATCAGAGTCATAGATATATGTCATTGCTGTTTAGTTGCTCAGTCATGTCCAACTCTTTTGCGACCCCATGGACCGGTAGCCTGCCAGGCTCCTCTGAACTGACAGGAAACTGGACAACTCTTGCAAAACATTTGCCCTTTAGAAGATAAGAGAATGGCAAGAGAGGAATTTGGAGGTCAAGAGAGTATTGATTTTTAATAAAGGAATCAAATAAAATATGTTTAAATTTCCATATGAAGAATTAACTTGAGAGAGAGGGATTGAATTTACAGTGGATAGA
>NW_011474094.1:69904-70910 GCF_000754665.1 Bison bison bison
ATAGATTAAAAAAAAAAAAAAAAAACTAATACACTCAGATACCTGAGAATACATAAGGGAATGAAGTTCCAAATGCAGGTAAAGAGGTTGGCTTTTAACTCATTATTGACTGGGAGATTTTTGCAGAAAGTAATGCCTGTGGCTGGTGATTTTTATTTTGGCTGGCCAAAAACTAATTCTGTTATTTCACTAATACTTTGTGGGTTGTTACATTCAATAGTTACATCTGACACATCTGTAAAGTCTTCTGATTTTTGTGAAATGTTGTCTTCAATATACATTTCTCTAGAAGGAAAAGAGCATTCTCCAGCACTGTGAGTTTCATTTTCACTTTCTGTATCAGAATCAATCACTAGCATTTTTTGTTGTTGTTGTTCAAATATTCACATTGTCTGAATCAGAACTGTATTCTGAAGAACTGTCATCTTCTGAGACACTAGTATATATGTCACTTGGAGAATCAGCAAATATCTGCATAAAATTCGCTGAAAAATTATTTTTCACCTAAAATTTTGTAATGCATCATTTTTGAAAATTTTACATTTATAATATACACAAGTTGGAACAAAAACCTAACAGAGCAAAATGTGAATAATAACAACAATCATAAGTTGTATAATGAACCCTTGATCAATTTTAAGCTCTAAGAACTTCACAAGGTGATATTAATTGTATCACTCTCTAAAAATGTATTGACACGTCTCCAGTCAATAACATTTTGGTAACAAAGGCGTATTAATATATCTTCCATCAATAATGTTTAACTAGAAGAAGAGAAACTCACTCATTGGAAGGGAATGAGAAGGGCACGGGCAGGTAAGATTGACTATTTGGACATAGGAAGTAGAAGTGGAAGAAATTCTAATCTGATAATTGTGCTTTTCTCCATCAAGTAGGAATCAATGTCATCTGTTGATAGATGGAGAAAGAAGACAGATCAGAGCTTTGAGAGCTTTGGGAAAAGTTTAAAATAGTTCCTGTGGAGAGTCAGAGCTTAAGGTGAAAA
>NW_011474094.1:71010-71716 GCF_000754665.1 Bison bison bison
AATCAACATTGCAAACACAGAAATAGGAGACCTAAAAGTTAAACTTCTGCAAAAATCAAATGTAGGAAAGATAGCCACCGTGTATGATAAAATGAAACACCAATACTATATATGATTCATATCCAAATGAAATAAAGGATTGACATTCAGTTATGTGAGATTTAGAATAAAAAATATATCTGAATTCTGATCTCTCTTTTTTTTTTAATGTTTCTAGTTGGGTAGCCTTGGTAAATAAGAAACTCAGTAAATACTTATTACTATGAATCAGGCATTCTTTGAGGTGAAGGATATAATGGTGAACAAGATGAATTAAGTTTCTTCCCTATGGTACTAACAGTCTGAGATCAATTAATTAATTTCTCTGATCCTCCATCTCCTCATACAGCAAAGAGATGAATCATACTTTATTTAGCACAGGCTTGTAAGAAAGCAAAGGAGGCCATGCTTTTGGAAATGTTTTGTGTTCTGTGAAACTTTTTATCAGTTTAATTTTAAAACAATAGCCTGCAACCAAAATTAAAAAAATTCTTCACAGGTTTGTTTGATTTAAAGGCCACATCTATGAAAGTATTCATAAAGAAAGAAGATACTTGTCTATTCTTTCCTGATTATAGTAAACACTCCTCATATGATTTTGTTAGGAATCAAATTTTAAGGAAAGTAAGATACTCACAAACCAAGGAATATCATCAAAGTAACTAGG
>NW_011474094.1:71816-72375 GCF_000754665.1 Bison bison bison
GCGGGGTTCATTTGAGGTTGTTGATCATTGCCTTAGTATGGCTTTCCACAAGAGTGGATCTGGAGACAAAAGATTTTGATGCAGGTAATTAATTTAGGAAGTAATTCCAAGAAGCAAAGTGAGGAAGTGAGATAAGGAAAAGGCAGCCAACACAGGATGATACATGAGCAGATTTTCGATGGAGGCAACTGCACTCAATCCAGCTGGGAACCTTTTGAGATCCTGGGTGTAATATCCTTCAGGGTGGTTGCACTGAAGGGCAAGGGAACTGTGTTATTTATCTACCAACTATCCCCAACTCTCACATAACTAAGCTATTAACATCCCAGTACTCCTGGCCTGCCTTATATACTGGCAAAGTGAATGCCCACAGGCAAAGACACACAAATGTTTATACTGGGCTAAAGGAAAAAAATGTCCTTCTTAAGACATTCTTATGGGAAACCTGCACTGGATTTGCAGGGTGACTAAATGACCATAGTTGAAAACTATTAATTTTATAAATTAATTAACATCAATGAGAAAGATTTTTGGTAGCATGCAGAAGGACTCTTTTTAA
>NW_011474094.1:72542-75551 GCF_000754665.1 Bison bison bison
TTTCCATGAAACCAGTCCCTGGCACCAAAAATGTTGGCGCCACTATTCTAGCAGATTTAAACAGCTGATTTCAACCGTTAGAGGGTTGTATTGGAGAAAAAAACTATAGCATGGTGAATACAGTACATTACTTGGCATCTTAATATCTCGTATTTGTATTTTTGGTATACTCCACACATTTCATGTGAAAATTGAATACGTTTATTTCCCTGGATACTTTTGTCTATTTTGTTTTATAATCAATTGGATTAGATGGTCTCTAAATTCCCTTTATCATAGAACCTTTACAAAAGGTTGATACAATCTATAGATTCTTTCTCAAGAAAAACACACACGCATTCAGAATTGTGCCTGAAATTTCAAGTGATTCCTAGACATTCTCCACCCTTGCAACTCATCTGCGACTCCCTTAAAATCTCTGCTTTAACTGGATCTGAATCACCTAATCAGTTAATAGTTTATTTCCATTAGCTCCATAGATCTCTGCAAAAAAGAGTGTTTGAGAATAACAGTGTAGGTGATCACATATCTCTTGCAGCATAACAACCCACCTCAAAATGTAATGGCTTGAAACAACAGTTATTTATCATATCTCACAATCCTGCAACGTGGGCAGTTCTGTAGCTCTAAGTGAAGTCAGCTGGAGCACTCACTTAGATGTATTCAGCTGGTGTTTGAGTTGGGTCAGAATGTCAAAGGAGGCTTTATTCACTCGCCTGGCACTTCCTGCTCAGTTGCGTCCAACTCTGCACGACCTCATGAACTGTAGCTTGCCAGGTTCCTCTGTCCATGGGGCTTTTTTCAGGGAAGAATACTGGAGTTGGTTGCCATTTCCGTACCACTTGCTTTTTCCTGTGGTCTCTCTGCCTGGCAAGAGTGAGCTTCCTTCAAGCACTTTAGGATCCTTGAAGTTCTTATATAACACATGCCTTCTCAGAGTGTGTGTTCCATGAAGACAAGATCCAAGGTGCAAGGACTAATCAAGCCTGTGCTTGCATTACACGTACCAATAGCTCATTTGCCATAGAGAGTCACTTGACCAAATGCAGCCTCATTATGGCTGTGGAGATGACATGAGTATTCTACGTATGGTTTAATGGGGGCTACCAACAGGAATCTTTGTTTGTTTGTTGTGAATACGTTCCCAAAAAATGATTTATCTTGGAAAATACTGATTTTTCAATCAATGCAGACATTCAAGCAAAGGCTGAAGAGTAGCTTATAGGAGATAGTGTACAGGTCGTTGCTACATTGAGATGAATAAGATTACCTCTGTGATCATAAAGACCAGATCAAAGAAGACTGAATTTTGAGCCAAACTGACTAGGGAAATAGTAGTGATATTAACATTAATAGGGGCATCAGGCAGAAGTTTCAGATTGGGAGAAGAATGCTAAATGTGGATAGATTGCCTTTTTTTCCCCATACAGAAGAAAGAGATAATCATGAAATAATGATCCTTATTCTTCCCTGTCTTAGGTTGGATGTCGATATAACTGAACTTCACAGTTGGATTACTCGTTCAGAAGCCGTGTTACAGAGTCCTGAATTTGCAGTCTATCGGAAGGAAGGCAACTTCTCAGACCTTAAAGAAAAAGTCAATGTAGGTTATGCATTAATTTTTATGTATTTTTCTAACTTTTGCTGCTTGTAAACCCTGTGCTCTGAACTCTATGATTCTCTTAGAGTTGAAAAAATTAATGTGGTATGCTATACTGCTTTTAAATATATCTTTAAAATATGTTTTACATATCAAGTAGAATCAAAGTTTAGCCTAGAGAAGTCTTTCCTGATTCTGCTGTGACTGCCCATGAATACTTTTTGTTAACCGTCTTTAACTTTTATATCATTTAGCTGTAAATTAGCAATTTTGTAGCATGAAGTCGTATTGATTTCCCTTCATACATTGTTCTTTCATCTGAAGGCTGGGATTTTAGTAGGCTTGCAGAATGGAATGGAAAAGAAAAGACCTGATCCTTACAAATACTATAGACTCTCTTTGTGTTCTCACTGTCATCAAAATGCTATACTTTGTAGTCATTAATAATTATCATAAATCATACCATAACTAAAAGATACCCAACCTTTTTCAATATATATTTATAAGAGATCATTTGCTGTTTTTATTCCCTACTGAGACATTATAGTTTTATCCTTTACAATGCAGTTTTTATTAATTTAATAAGAGCTATATTCATCTTCAGGGACATTATCAAGGCTTTGATATTTCAACTTTGACATATGAACATCCATTTTGATAGGTAATTTGCAATAGTTTGTGAGGGAATTTCTAACAGAAATAGTAAATATTTTCAGTGGGAAGGCTAAAGAAACAGGTATCTTGAATGTTAAATAATTTTAGTTATAGGAGGATCTCATATGTGGATTAACTCTGCTTTATCTTTCAATCATTTGATTTCATGAATTACAAAATCTGTTAGATTTTTACAAATACAACACTAATATAGATACAAGGTAATACTTGCTGTGGGGTTGGAACTTTTGGAGAACAAAAAATATGTCTTTTAGGAGAAAATAATCCTTTTTTTAAGGCTACTTTAGAGGGAGAAATAATTTCATCAACATTTCTGAGAGCTGACTTTATAAATGGGAAAGTTATTTTAAATTCCTTGTTGGCTTTGATATATTCTGTTATCAGCTTAATAATGGACTATTTATAAACAGTTTCAAGAAAAGGGAATTATGATTATATTGTTAATAATTTAGTTTTAAAATTAAAATGAAGGGTATTATGTATAGTAGAAAATAGCAAAATGTCTTATTTGAATGTACTTATTTGAAGGTATATTCTTTGTTATAGTTTTTTGAGGGAAATTCTACAAGTAGAAAATTACTTAGAGAAGATGCACTCTATGTTTTGGAGTTCATGCGACATATTGACCCACTGAAAGTATGAATCACCTTGGATAGACATGTTATTAGCTAATTAAAATTTTTATCTATCTGAGCAATCTACTTATCTATATGCCATCCTATTTCTGTATCTTA
>NW_011474094.1:75651-75832 GCF_000754665.1 Bison bison bison
CAAGCAGGAAGATTGAGCTCTAACATTTTAAGACTGTAAATTCAAAAGTTTCCTGTTATCATATGATTGCCTAGAAGCAATTTACATTTAATCAATAGTGTCAGCAATGAGAGACTGAAAGCGCTAAAAAAAAAATATATATATATAATATATATACACACATATATACACAATAGTGTAT
>NW_011474094.1:75932-77402 GCF_000754665.1 Bison bison bison
CTTAATTGCCTACTAAAATAAGACATGGAATGATTTACCTAGACATTTCCTTCAGGCTAAATATAATGTATAGGTATTAAAAAATCCTTGAGAGAAGTACAAAGCAATGATGATGGATATGCATTTTTGCATGCATTAATTTTCTTGCTTCTTCACCTGTCCACTTATGTAGGTTATTATGAACACATGGGAGGCCCATCTCATGAGCTTGAGTGGTATTAATTCATTTTTAGGCAGCCATTAAAAATGGCTAAATATCACTCCCTCTTTTTCATCTTTCACTTGAAGTAATAAATGAATGAAGCAATCAAGCACTTTCACCCAGTTAGCATATCCTAGGATAGCATCCCTTCAATTTTATATATTTTTAAATCAGACAGAAATGTTCCTTCTGTATTAACCATGTGTTTTATCCATATAATTAACATAATACACTTATTTAAGAGTTGAGTTCTAGGGACTTTTCTACTGACAGTGTGGACCCTGGACAACCAATATTGGCATCGCCTGTGAGCTTAGAACTGTAGGATTGTTTTCAGGCTTGATAAATCAATTTGCATTTAGAAAAGATCCACAGATGGTTTCTATGTCTGTAAAGGTTTAAGATCAGTGCACCCTCTGAGACTTTACTAGGCTCCTAGATGTTCCTTCACTCATTCTGTTAATGTTGCCACAGTTCAGACTTTCCAGCTGATTTTACAGGTTTCAGTTCAGTTCAGTCGCTCAGTCGTGTCCAACTCTTTGCGACCCCATGAATCGCAGCACGCCAGGCCTCCCTGTCCACCAGCAGCTCCCGGAGTTCACCCAAACTCATGTGCATCGAGTTGGTGATGCCATCCAGCCATCTCATCCTCTGTCGTTCCCTCCTGCTCCCAATCCCTCCCAGCATCAGGGTCTTTTCCAATGAGTTTACAGGTATACAGCTACTCAACTTCTTGAACTGAGCACATGGTAATGTAAGTTAGGAATTACAGCAGAACAACCTCTCTTTTTTGTTGTTGTTTTATTTTATTTATTTATTTTTGGCTGTGCTGCGTCTTCATTGCTATGCAGGCTTTTTTCTAGTTGTGGCGAGTGGGGGCTCCTCTCTAGTTGCACTCCATGAGCTTCTCATTGTGGTGGCTTCTCTTGCTGCAGAGCATGGGCTCTAGGCATGGGGCTTCAGTAGTTGTGGTTCCCTGGCTCTGCAGCATGGACTCAATAGTTTTGGTGCATGGCTTGGTTGCTCTGCCACATGTGGGATCTTCCCAGACCAGGGATCGAACCCATGTCTCCTGCATTGGCAGGAGGATTCTCTACCACTGAGCCACCAGAGAAGCTCAAAACAACCTCTTCTTACCATAAGGTGATTTTATACCTCTCCAATGTTCTGAAAGCCTTCCTTGTAGCTGTTCAGGTCAGCAGGCCTTGGGCTCTTCCTGGAACCTAGACTTATCAGACCAACTTTTCACCAAGTTCTGTTGGAAATCT
>NW_011474094.1:77502-79221 GCF_000754665.1 Bison bison bison
TCTAATATCCTCATCAATTTGCTCTTCTGTACTCTTTCCTCTGTCTCACTTCCTCTTCTGTGTGCTTTCTCACACTCATTCACTTTACACTCAGAAACCCTTCTTCTACAACAAACTTTCTGTCCCATAGACCCATTCTGTTCATACACAGAAAAGACTTGTACCCTTGGATCACCACAAAGACTAATGACTCACTCCACCACTCCTTTGCAATTGCTAGTCTACTCACTTCTAAGGGTCAATTCCAAAGATACCACTCTTATGTAAAACTCTCTCTTCCCTTGTGTTTCATGTCAAGTTGCCATCTGTCATTCACCAGTTTATTCTATTGTTTTCTCATTGTGAACCTGATGCCAAAGTTTTCAATCTCCTCCACCCAAATTGTGCCTTAATCCTTAAAAATCTCAGTTCATTTGGGCTGTCTTGCTGTCTCCAAAAGCTTCCATTTCTCTCATCTCCTCAATTCACCTACCCACTTAAATTAACAATACCTTAGACACTTCATTACTCCATTTCTAAACTGCCACACTTTAAGAGACTCATCAGTACTTCTTCCTAAGCTTTCCATACTTTCCTAGTAAATTTCTCAACTTCTCTCCATAATTACTTCAAATTTTAATGGGTCTCTTAAACTTTTCCCCACCATTTACAGTAGGTGAATTTTCGTCTTATTTTAGTTAAAATAGTATCTCTTATATTTCATGTATTTGTGTTCATGGTCTCTTTCTTTTCCTCTGCCTCAGTGGAAGAGACTGCTTTGACTCCTTAGGGCTAATCCCAGGGGATGGGTGTTGTTCAATCCCAGGGGATGGGTGTTGTTCAATATCTCCACTGTCTGTGTTCTTAGGATTCTGTTTTCATTTAACCCCACCCCCATTTTTTCAATCTCTCCCTATTTTCTGATGATAAAGAATCAGCCTTTAAACAGGCTGCTTTTCTATCTTTGAGAAAATCTTCCTCTCCTATAAACATATACGTGTGTGTGTGTGTGTGTGTGTGTGTGTGTGTATTTTCCCTTAACTTCTCTGCAGGACTAAACTCCATTAACCTCTTAGTCCTTCATGAAAGTATTTCCTCCTTTGGATTTTGGGATACTATTCACTACTATTTACCTTTTTAAGTTTTTGCCCATTTGTTTCATTTTGTTTTTCCTTTAATACTGAAATGCTCCACAGTTCTTCCCTTGTTTTTCTCTCTAGATTATTCTCATTACTTCCCATTTAAATAGCATCTGTTTTTTCATGATCCCCAAATGTGGGTCTTTAGCTTATGTCTTTTCCCTAAAGCCCAGTCCAGTATATTTCATTGCCTAATAGACGCATTTAATTGAATATCTGCCTTCAATCTCCCCAGCCCTGTTTTATTCTTTCTTTTTATTGTTCCTTTTCCAGCAGCATCACCCAGATACCCAAAAGCGAACTGGGTCATCTAGATTTTTTTTTTCCTACCATTCACAAGTCTACCCTTTGACAAATTCAATTAATCTCATTCCCTTAACAACTCTTAAAACTATCCAATCCTCTCTATTCCCATCACTAGAGCCCTGATTAAAGCTAACGTCATAGCTCACTTGGGTTTAAGATGACAGTCCCTAGCTGCCTTCACAGCCACTAATGTTGTATTCCTTTAGAGGTTTCCACCTCACTTCTGCCAAAGCAAACTTATTAAAACATAGCTAGTATCGTTTTTGCCTTTGTTTGTATTCATTTGAGAAAGAAG
>NW_011474094.1:79510-79654 GCF_000754665.1 Bison bison bison
ACTGACACTGTCCAAACCAGAGGTCCCCAAACTCTGGGATCTAATGCCTGATGATCTAAGGTGGACCTGATGTAATAATAATAGAAATAAAGTGCACGATAAGTGTAATGCCCTTGAATCATCCCAAAACCATCCCCCTCCCTG
>NW_011474094.1:79754-82193 GCF_000754665.1 Bison bison bison
GTGCTAAAAAGACTGGGGACCACTGGTCCATACCACCCAAAATGACCCAAATATCCTTCCTCTTCACTAATATGGCAGATCATTTCCTTTACTAATCATGGCTTTAGTCTTTCTACATTCTTCCTGCAACCGAGATAAGAAAATTTAAGATATCCAATCATAGAATCATGGATTTCTCTGGTAGCTCAGCTGGTAAATGATCCATCTGCAGTGCAGGAGACGCTGGTTCGATTACTGGGTTGGGAAGATCCCCTGGAGAAGGGAAAGGCTACCCACTCAGTATTCTTGAGCTTCCCTCGTGGCTCAGCTGATAAGAATCCACCAGCAATGTGGGAACCTGGGTTTGATCGCTGGGTTGGGAAGATCCCCTGGAGGAGGGCATGGCAACCCACTCCAGTATTCTTGCCTGGAGAATCCCCATGGATAGAGAAGCATGGCGGGCTATAGTCCATGGGGTCACAAAGAGTCAGACATGACTGAGTGACTAAGCACAGCAATCATAGAATCACCTTCACTTCCTTACAGCATCTAATAAAGGCAAAGCTTTACTTCCTTGACCATCTGCATCACTTTACACAAGCCCAAGCCCTCTAAAGTATTGTAACATCCTCTTAGCAACATATCCCAATAGTTCCCTATTAGATGCCATGACTTCTTACAACAAATAAATAAACTTTGTTAATCTACAGGTGTGTTTCTGGTAGCCTTTGTCTGAAAGCCATTGACTAAGTCAGTCTTCATGTTGCCTTTATGAGGGCTACCATGACCTAATTCTTTTTTACTTATCCAGAGTGATTTATGACTATTGTTACATTTATTATAGTGTTGGTTTCTGGAAGCCAGAAACTTACTCTGACTTTTTTTTTCCCCCTGTTTCTTTTGATTTGGCTTAGTTTGGTTTTGGTATTGCAGTGTGTAATCTAGTGCCTGATATTTAATCTAATTAATGTTTCACTATGTGAGTAAGTGATTTTTTTTCAGTTTTGCAGACACATTTTAAGTCAGGCTCTGCTACCAATATGAAGGATATAACATCTTCCGAATAAACATTTGAGTGAATAAATTACTTTTTCTGTCAAAGGGTAAAACTTCATTATAGAATCTTAAGTGAAAAGAAAATTAATTGCTTCTGTAGTCAGAGTAGGACTCTGGGGAATGTGGAACTGACTTTCATATTAATTAGAGAAGATGTCATGAAAGGAGGCGTCTTTTAAAGAGATGCTGGTAAGGAGGAGAAAAAGAGGTTGTAAGTGTTTTTAATCAGCTTATTGAAGAACTAGTAAACGTCTCTTTTCTGTATACTTTGCTTAGAACTTATGCTGATTATGTTTCATTTTTTCTTTATAATACAACTAAATTGCCTTTTTGATCAATTATCTTATTTTTTGAATTACAATTTACACCCACTATTATATTAGTTTCATGGGTCCAACACAGTGATTTGAATTGTCTTTTATTTTGCACTTGAAGGTATACACTTTAGAATTCATAATTTCCTGATGAGCTGTAAGAATTTTTGTGAGCATATTATATATTTGAAAATGAACAATACATTACTCATAGAATGGTCCACCGATGCCTTTTTTACTTGAATTTTGTGTACCAGATACTTTAGATTCTAGTAGTAGCTTCTAAACATAGGATCACATACAGAGTATATACTGACTAATGCATTATTCTCTGAGAGAAAATTATTTCCCAACTGTGTTCTATTATAAAAATAAAAAAATTAAAATTAAAATATTGTATACATATCACTCATATATGCATAGGCTTACATATATGATAAACAGATATTAAGGAACACACATGCAGAAAAGCTGGATGAGGCTCTACAGGAAGAAAGATTAGAAAAAGCTCATATGTCAAGGGCAGACGTGATTTCATGAATAAGGTGATTTTAAATAGGTTGTTTAGTTATCAGTACTTAATGTTATAAGAAGCATTGTACCTGGCAAGAAGAATATTGGAGCCTTTCATATTCTGTATAGTAGTGAGGGCTAAAAGCTAACTATACATATTTGGACTAACATTGAAGATGAAATGTGTGTAAGAAAATGGGTGCCATCCTTAACATTCAGATGATGCTCTTGGCCTTAAAACAAGGAGAAAGTTTATACACACACACACACACACACACACACACATTAAAGAGATGCTGGTAAGAAGGAGGACAAGAGGTTGTAAGTGTTTTTAATCAGCTTATTGAAGAACTAGTAAACTTCTCTTTTCTGTGTCCTACATGTCCTCCTTTTTACCAGCATCTCTCTAATGTTTTTATTTAGTCACTAAGCTGTATCTGACTCTTGTGATGCCATGGACTGTAGCCCTCCAGGCTCCTCTGTCCCTGAGATTTCAAAGGCAAGAATGGTGGAGTGGGTTGCCATTTCTTCTCCAGGGGATCTTCCCAACCCAGGGAACAAACCCAGGTCTCCTGCA
>NW_011474094.1:82293-86146 GCF_000754665.1 Bison bison bison
AAATTATATGTAAAAAAAAAAAATATATATATATATATATATGTGTGTGTGCGTGTGTGTGTGTAAGTGTGTAAGAGGGAGGGAGAGAGAGAGGGAAAGAAAGAGATTGACTGACTGATTGATTTAGAACCATGGAAGAGGAATAAAGAGTGAAGATGCTGAAACATTTGAGAAAATCTGAGAAAAAATTAATCTCCAAAATTTTTGAGACCACTAAAATGTGGTTACACTTATTCTCTAGTGGGTAACAAAACATTCCGACATGCCAGCATAGCCAAAGATTTTGTATAGTCTGAAAATTCAGGAATAACTTAGAGTACTTGAAAATATGATACTCTCTACTTGCCAAATGGAATTACTACTGAGTCCAGAGAATCCTGATTAGTATCATAGTCAAGAAACATTCCTTTGTCTTTTGTTCAGTATCAGTTCTCCATTTTACAGTCTCCAGTAAGAATTTAGGATCATGATCCTTATGAGATTGGTGTCTCTGTTGTCTTGCTATTTCATTTCATTTCTATTAAATTCAGCATTGTCTAGTCTCATAATTTTATGTCACTTTTTCCTGGAGTCCAGGATATCTTAGCAAAGATGCCAAAAATGTTTCCTGAGTTTTGTTTGGTAGGCTGTTGTCGGGAGTTTATACTCGGTTCTTTTTTTTAATATGTTATTTTCTTCATTCTATTGCAAGTACCGAGGTGAGATTCTATTGTTTTAACTTGGTGAACTTTACATAGTACTCTTTGTTTTCTGTTTGAGCCATTGTTTATTCCTGTTATCAGGACTTCATAACAATTCTGTTGGAGAGAGAATTGTTGTGCACAACTCTCAATCTAACCTAAAGTTTCCAGGAGACTTTAAAACTGAATCCGGCTTTACTTTTCAGAGCTTGTAGCCCCTAAACCCCTGGGATGGTTGTTGGACCACTGTATGTATAGCTACCAGGATTTGTTATGTATGTACACCTTCTTAGAGATTTTGAACTGAGGGTAGGTGGTAGAGACCATAACATTGTATATGGAGGTGTTATGCTATGATAGACCTCACTTTTTTATGCATCTATCGTATACCAGACCCTATTCTAGGCACTGGAGATAGCACAAAGAAGGGGATGCATAAGGATACATGATCTACAGTTGATATGCCTGTGGGGAAGATGGAAATTAAGCAGATTAATATAGGATGTTACTGATAAATGCCAAAGATGACAATGAAGTAGGAAGAGAGCTAAGAAGTGTATGTGTGTGTGTAGATAGAGTGGCAGTTGAAAGCCTCACTGGGAAGGTACCATTTAATAAAGATTTAAAGATAGTGAAGAATGGACACATACCCCAGATTGGAGCATTTAAGGCAGAGAGAAGGGTAAATGCACAGACGGAGGAGGTAAGAGAGTGCCTAGAGGATGAGAGAGTAACAAACACTATGTCTGGGGCTGAAATAGGTGTTGAGTAACAAAAGAGGTCAGAGAGGGTAGGGAGATGAAGGTTGGGTGACATGGTTAGGCTTTGAGCTTTTGCTCTGTGTGAGAAGGGAACTTCTGGAGAGTGGGCTGGCTTCCTCTGTCATCTCTGTTGAGAGTGTATCATTAGGGGCAAAGGCAGGAGTAGAAATACCATGTAGTAGGTTATTCTGAAACATCCAGACTCGTGAGAGATGATGGGGGTCTTTTGACTAGTGCAGTCGTAGTGAGTACAGTTGCAACATCACTTTCTGGATGTGTTTTGAGGTGAGTCAGTAGGATTTTCTGGTGGATTGCCTGTGGGGTTTGAGATAAGGAGTCAAGAAGGATGCAAAGTCATTGGACTGAATGAATGTAAATATAGTTGAGTCCGAGAACATGCTAAATGTAGAGGTCTGGGAGATGAGGAACTAGCATAGCAGACTGAGTAAGGCAGTCTTTGAGGTTGGAGGAAGTGTGTGCTCATATTCTAGGAAGTCACATCAGTATTCCCAAGAAGAGGACTGGTCTGAACCAAATTATCCTGATAAGTAAGTTGAGGACTGAGAATCAACCAGTGACACTTTCTGAGTGTCAGACAGCAGAAAGCAGTGGGGACAGCCTTCGAACCAACTGAGATTCGAACCAACTAAAGTCTGTTGGTTCAAACTTTTGATTACCTTCATTCCTGTCTCTTTGCTACCCTACATTTTTTCATTTTATTTTTAGTCAACCATCTATAGCTGTGTATGAAATGAAAGTTGCTGGACTCTTCACTAACGGCTTCATACTTCTCAAGGCACATTTGTGCCAGTATTTCTCTTTATTTTCCAATATTCCTCTTTAAAGTGATGTAACTTATCAGAACTCAGGTATCATGTAAACATGGACGAATATGAAGAGACTATTAAACGGCTTCTTAAATCTGTATCTCTGTGCCTCAGTTACTCAGTTTGCATGGAATATACATTGCCTATGGAGTATAGTAATTGGGTTGTACACCGTTGCCAGCCAGCTTACAGACTGTCAAGTGTATATATCAAGTGACCAGGCATTCCTTCTGATACCTTGGTGCCCATGCTGCATTAATATTTTGAATGCCATCTCTGATGAATTCCAAACTATCAGGTTATCTTTACTGTGAGTTGGAATCACATCTGTTCAAATCTGTTTGATTCATCTTCATTGAATACCTCTAGAAGCAGCAGAGTATGTTTGAAAGAGACCTTAACTTGTAATTGAATCATCAGGGGTCTAAAGCTTTCTACTTCTGTGATCTTTTTTTGTTGTTGTTGGTTTGGTTTTGGTCATGCCGGGCAGCTTGTGGGATCTTAGTTCCCTGACCAAGGATCAAATCCGTGCCTCCAGGAATGGAAGCAATGTCCTAACCATTGCACCACCAAGGAATTCCCTTTACCTCTGTGATCTTGGATATTTGATAATCTTATTGGCACTCAGTTTTATCTTGTGTAAAATAGGAGAAAATAATGCTGATTCTATCTGATAGAATTACTATGAAGCACATATAAAATAATGCACATGCACAGTAATTTGGTACACAGGGTTAGGCACTCCATTTTTTCTCATGGTTATGTCAGTGTTTTCAAATCTTTCACAAATTTCTCTGTGTCTTGCTTTCCTCCTCTGTCAAAATGGGAGAGTGTACCTACTCCAGAGATTATTGTTTTGTTGTGGTGAGATGCTGGTTATTGTTACATAAATTAGAACAATTGGAATAATATGGCTAACCAAGCAAGGTTTATTTAACCTCAAATATTGCCCCCAAGATATTCAATTATCTTTGTCTCTCTGTTAGTAATACTAATTGATTATTCCATTAGATGCTTAGAATAAAGAGATAATGATCATGACATTTAGAAGGCCATTAATAATTTCTTTTCATTATTTATAAAGACAACATGGTATTCTGATTCTACTCTTTATATAATTTAATATATTAAAAAAACTCAATGTAGATAAAATAGACGCTACTCTGATAGAAAATGGTAATTCTAAAACTGTTGAAGTTGAAGAACACAGCTTGTTCTTATTGTCCTTGTTGTCATTTTGTTATAGTATGAGTATTTATTTTTTCTTTTTTTTTTTTTTACCTGATGTAGTTAAAATTTGAGACACCTCAAATCCTGCTGTAGCTCTTGATAGTGGGAGTATTTGAATGTCATATATTTACTTAGAATATGCTTATTTTTTGCTGAGTCCTTTGCAAAGACCATTTATCTTTTAATAGAGAATAAATTTAAAGTATTAGGAAACATGGCAATTAGATGTGAGGGACAGATAATTTAGAAGACAAAACTTGAGAATTAAGAAAAAGTGAATTTTAGAGCTTCGTCTATGTTCTTATCTTTAGCAGTGTATTGTGGCTCCTTTATTTTCATGGACTTTTCAGTTCAA
>NW_011474095.1:0-505 GCF_000754665.1 Bison bison bison
TTCCTCATCCATTAAAGTTTAATATATACAAGAAATAAGAAAGTTTGAAATATTGTGAACATTACATTACCAAAATAATGGCACATATCATGAAATAGAGAAAATACTGTTGAAAAAAAATAGATGCCAATAGATTTGTCTAGATGGAGGGTTGCTATCAACCTTCAATTTGTTAAACAAACAAACAAACAAACAAAAACAAACAACAACAACAACAAAACAGCATCTTTGAAGTGCAATAAAGGAAGGTACAAGAAAATGATGTATGTCTGTATATCACTTGTCCTTAGAGGTATGATGCTTAACAAATCTTTTAACACACAATTTCATAGGAGGGTTAAATAAAATAATGTATATAAAGTGCTGGGTGAATAGTTGCTGCTGCTGCTAAGTCGCTTCATTCGTATCTGACTCTGTGCGACCCCATAGATGGCAGCCCACCAGGCTCCCCTGTCCCTGGGATTCTCCAGGCAAGAACACTGGAGTGGATTGCCATTGCCTTCTC
>NW_011474096.1:0-548 GCF_000754665.1 Bison bison bison
AGGCACTCAAAGGGCCACCCTCTCTGGGAATCCTGCTCTATTGATCTGCTGCCAGTACTAGTGTATGTGGAGAGAGGGAGGGTACAGTGATGACTCCACCCCTTGTATGTGACTCAGTAGTATTAGTCTGGTTCCATGCCTGCTTGACTGTCTTCCAAGGTCACACAAGAAAACAAATCTAAAGAAAAAAAAAATTTCCTGGGGAGTCTGTCAGTACCCTTGACAACATGGTGAACCATATCCAAACCTCACCTCCCTAAGAGTCCCTCCAAGATCCTAGGTCTTGCACTGTGCAGGCAACTCAGCCTCTGACCTGGATCAACTGTTGCATGTACATGCCCCTCAAATCCACAGCTGATAAAGCTAGACTTGTCTTGAAACGTTGTTGCTGAATCACAAAAGACGCTGGGATTCTTGGCCTCCGGAGGAGAAGAATTCAATCTGGGGCCAGAGATGAGGCTTGATCGCTCAGAGCTTTGGGATAATAAAGTTTTATTAAAGTATAAAAGAGATAGAGAAAGCTTCTGACACAGACATCAGAAGGGGGA
>NW_011474097.1:0-646 GCF_000754665.1 Bison bison bison
CAGATGCCATGATCTTACTTTTCTGAATGCTGAGCTTTAAACCAACTTTTTCACTCTCCACTTTCACTTTCATCAAGAGGCTTTTGAGTTCCTCTTCACTTTCTGCCATAAGGGTGGTGTCATCTGCACATCTGAGGTTATTGATATTTGTCCCAGCAATCTTGATTCCAGCTTGTGCTTCTTGCAGCCCAGCATTTGTCATGATGTACTCTGCATATAAGTTAAATAAGCAGGGTGACAATATACAGCCTTGACATACTCCTTTTCCTATTTGGAACCAGTCTGTTGTACCATGTCCAGTTCTAACTGTTGCTTCCTGACCTTCAAATAGGTTTCTCAAGAGGCAGGTCAGGTGGTATGGGATTCCCATCTCTTTCTGATTTTTCCACAGTTTATTGTGATCTACACAGTCAAAGGCTTTGGCATAGTCAATAAAGCAGAAATAGAATTAAAAAAAAAAAGAAAATAATACACAGAAAGAGATATTTTTCTTGAACTCTCTTCCTTTTTCCATGATCCAGCGGATGTTGGCAATTTTATCTCTGTTTCCTCTGCCTTTTCTAAAACCAGCTTGAACATCTAGAAGTTCATGGTTCATGTATTGCTGAAGCCTGGCTTAGAGAATTTTGAGCATTACTTTACTAGC
>NW_011474097.1:4950-5530 GCF_000754665.1 Bison bison bison
AACAGATCCGCCAGCCTGTTGCCAACTCTTTCTCTTCCTGCCTATGCAAACAAGCATGCCATAGTTGTTGGCTTTTCCCAATCTTGCCTGGGTAGGGAGCAGACACTTGAGGGTGGCCTACATGCAAAGGTGAGGCCAAAATCAAGGCTTAGCCCAATGGACTGTGTGACTAAAAAAGAGGAAGTGAAATATCTGTGTAGCTGTACAAACCATGAATTAATCCCACACAATTTGCCTGATATATCCAAAAACTGTGGAACATCTGAATGTAAAACAAGTCCTCCCAAACCTGAGACTGAGAGAGTCAGTTCCTAGGCAGGTTGATAAGAAGTCCGGGAGTCCCCAAGGAGAGAGGGGTCTGGAATTCTCAAGGAGGAGGAAACGACAAACTTTGTTTGTGTGTGTGTGTGTGTGTGTGTCTGTTTTTTTCCTCTACATTCCTTAGTCTTAGTCAGATAAAACGTTTTTATCTTTAAGCCTGGAACTGATGATTACACAACAAACAAGTCAGTTTAAACTCTGTACTAAGGATTATATAACAACAATGTATCCTGCTTGAGGACAGTTTCGTCTTCCTGAA
>NW_011474098.1:0-917 GCF_000754665.1 Bison bison bison
CCACACCTGTGAAAAGAAAAGGTTCTGTGACCACACAGTGAGATAGTGGCCAGCTGCAAGTGAAGAAGTGGGCTAACACTAGGAACTCAATCTACTGGCACCTTGATCTTGGAGTTCACAGGCTCCAAAACTGTGAGAAATAAATGTCTGTTGTTCAAACCACCACTCTATGGTACTTTGTGAGAGTAGCCTGTGCTAAGACAGGAAGTAAATTGTATTTACTTCTGGCTTTTATAGTCAATTTCATGGGCTGACCCTCCAGTATAGATGCCCATCCAGATACCTAGTTCCAGTTGCCAGCTAAGCCAGGTTGGTACTTTAGCATCAAGAGCTCTAAACAGATGCTATTAATCCCAACTTTCTACCTTCTTTCCTACTTCAATTACTGAGACCATTATCCTCCTTCTAACCCAGATTCCAAAGTCTGGAGGCTATTTGTTTTCTTCTGACCCATTACCCTTTACTCTGAACCCTTTTAATCAGTTAGCAAGTACTATTGATTATGTGGGCTTCCCTGGTGGCTCAGATGGTAAAGAATCTGCCTGCAATGTGGGAGACCCAGGTTCGATTCCTGGTTAGGAAGATCCCCTGGAGAAGGGAATGGCAACCCATTCCAGTGTTCTTGCCTGGAGAATTCCATGGACAGAGGAGCCTGGTGGATTCCATGGACAGAGGAGCCTGGTGGACTGCGGTCCATGGGGTTGCAAAGAGTTGGACACAGCTGAGCAACTAATACCACCACCACTGTTGACTATGTAGCGTACTGATAATGCACAATGAATATGTAACTTCACATCCTACATAATTCTTTTATATTTTTTAAAAAATCTTTATTGAATTTGTCACAATATTGCTTCTGTTTTATGTTTTGATTTTTTGGCCACGATGCTTGTGGGATCTTAGTTCCCCACCTACGG
>NW_011474099.1:0-545 GCF_000754665.1 Bison bison bison
CAAAAGTCCTGAGCAAGGGGCATGCTTGGCATGTACACAGAAAGGCAGAAAGGTCAGTGTCACTGACATTAAGTGGGAAATGGGGAAGGTAGACTAGATGGCATCAGAGAGGAAGCTGGGGACAAAGGTGTGTAGGCTCTGGCAGCCTACTGTCAGGACTTTGGCATTTACTCTGAGTGAGATTGGAACCACTGAGGATTTGGAACCACAAAGGAAGGAGATGAAAGGTTTTAGAGGATTCCCCTAGCTGCCATGTGAGAATAGACTGTAGAAGAGCCAGGAAGCAGAGAGACCAGTTAGAAGGCTGTTGCAACTGTCTAAGTGAGAGCTAATACATTTGATTGATTTGGAAACAGTAGGAGGTAAGATGTGGTCAGATTCTGGACAGAAAATGTGTGTGTGAAAAAAAAAGAAAGTAAAGTAAAATAAAATGTTTGTGGGGACTTCCCTGGGGGTCCAGTGGTGAAGACACTACACTTGCACAGCAGGTGGCATGGATTCAATTTTGATTGTCAGGGAACTGGGATCCGACATGAGAGAGAGAT
>NW_011474100.1:0-615 GCF_000754665.1 Bison bison bison
ATTTGATCTCTGGTTCCTCTGCCTCTTCTAAATCCAGCTTGAACATCTGGAAGTTCACGGTTCATGTACTGTTAAAGCCTGGCTTGGAGAATTTTGAGCATTACTTTGCTAGCATGTGAGATGAGTGCAATCATGCAGTAGTTTGAACATTCTTTGGCATTGCCTTTCTTTCAGATTGGAATGAAAACTGACTTTTTCCAATCCTGTGGCCACTGCTGAGTTTTCCAAATTTGCTGGCATATTGAGTGCAGCACTTTAACAACATCATCTTTTAGGATTTAAAAAAGTAAAGCTGGAATTCTATCACTTCCACTAGCTTTGTTCATAGTGATGCTTCCTAAGGCCCAGTTGACTTTAGATTCCAGGATGTCTGGCTCTAGGTGAATGATCACACCATCTTGGTTTTCTGGGTCATGAAATATTTTTTGCATAGTTCTGCTATGTATTCTTGCCACATCTTCTTAATATCCTAACTGATTGCTAAGTCACTTCAGTCGTTTCCGACTCTGTGCGACCCCATAGACAGCAACCCACCAGGCTCGCCCGTCCCTGGGATTCTCCAGGCAAGAACACTGGAGTGGGCTGCCATTTCCTTCTCCAATGCATGAAAGTGAA
>NW_011474101.1:0-555 GCF_000754665.1 Bison bison bison
GAGAGATAAGAAAACCTTCCTCAGTGATCAATGCAAAGAAATAGAGGAAAACAATAGAATGGGAAAGACTAGAGATCTCTTCAGGAAAATTAGAGCTACCAAGGGGATATTTCATGCAAAGATGGGCTTGATAAAGGACAGAAATGGTAGGGACCTAACAGAAGCAGAAGATACTAAGAAGAGGTGGCAAGAATACACAGAAGAACTGCATAAAAAAGATCTTCATGACCCAGATAATCACGATGGTGTGATCACACACCTAGACCCAGACATCTTGGAATGTGAAGTCAAGTGGGCCTTTCGAAGCATCACTATGAACAAAGCTAGTGGAGCTGATGAAATTCCAGTTGAGCTATTTCAAATCCTGGAAGATGGTGCAGTGAAAGTGCTGCACTCAACATGCCAGCAAATTTGGAAAACTCAGCAGTGGCCACAGGACTGGAAAAGGTCAGTTTTCATTCCAATCCCAAAGAAAGGCAATGCCAAAGAATGCTCAAACTACCACACAATTGCACTCATCTCACACACTAGTAAAATATTGCTCAAAATTCTCCA
>NW_011474102.1:0-901 GCF_000754665.1 Bison bison bison
GATCCAACCAGTCCATTCTGAAGGAGATCAGCCCTGGGTGTCTTGGAGGAATGATGCTAAAGCTGAAACTCTAGTACTTTGGCCACCTCATGCAAAGAGTTGACTCATTGGAAAAGACTCTAATACTGGGAGGGATTGGGGCCAAGAGGAAAAGGGGACGACAGAGGATGAGATGGCTGGATGGCAGCACTGACAAGATGGACGTGAGTTTGAGTGAACTCCGGGAGTTGGTGATGGACAGGGAGGCCTGGTGTGCTGTGATTCATGGGGTCACAAAGAGTTGGACACGACTGAGTGACTGAACTGAACTGAATCAAAAAATTTCCCAAAACTCTCAAAAGTTATAATTTCAAGAAACTCTGTATCTCTTAATGAGGATAAATTCAATTAGAATCACATTAAGGAATATCATAGTAATAATATAAATAAACAGCTATAGTAATAATACTAAAAGGTAAAAATGAAGAGAAAATCTTTAATGAAACCATATAAAAAGTTAAACATATTATCATAAAAGGAGCAACACTAAGTTAAAAGCTGACTCTTGAACAGAAGATTGAGGGCAGGAGAAGCGGGTGACAGAGGATGAGATGGATGAATGGCTTCACCAACTCAGTGGACGTGAGTTTGAGCAAACTATGGGAGATAGTGAAGGATAAGGAAGCCTGGTGTGCTGCAGTCCAAGGTGTTACAAATAGTTGGACACAACTTAGCAGCTGAACAACAACAGCAGTGTTGTAGCCATGCATTCCGGGAAACAAACTCAGTCAGAAGGACAATGCAGATAGTAGAGTGCAGTTTATTACACTGACGGGCCCAAGGCAGAGTCTCCTCTTAGCCAAAGTCCCTGACCAGCATTTGTGAAAATCTTTTATACCCCATGTGTACGTGTCCGAACCCA
>NW_011474103.1:0-568 GCF_000754665.1 Bison bison bison
AACTTTCCCAAGTTTTCTTATACTCTCCATCATTCCTACTTCAAACCCTATCTCTACCTATTTTCAATCATTGATATGATTTCCATCATGCTTACATTTTCTAGAATTATACATAAAGAAAATAATCAATTATGTATTTTGGTTTTTTATATTCTTTGACCCAGCATTATTTTGAGATTCATCCATATTGTTGTGGGGATCAATTTATCCTCATTCTGAGTTTTCCTCTCCATGTACTATAGCCTGAAAACTCTTTCCTTCACTTAAACTGGCACAGGCTCAGGGCTCACTTATTTGTTTTCCATTTTCCTGGGAGCACTGTCCTGTTCTACCAGATATCCAATGTCTAAAAAACATTATTTTATATATTCTGTTTTTAAATTTTTTTAAAGAAAAGGGTAAATTTAGTTTCTGAAATTCAGTCTTGGACAGAAGCAGAAATCTAATCTTCTGACTTCCAATTTTAGTTGTTTTTCAAGTCTAAAATCATTCTACTAATTTTTATAGATACTATCCTATAGTACGTATAGTATTATCCCTGATAATATTTTATATTTTTAATTCTTAT
>NW_011474104.1:0-639 GCF_000754665.1 Bison bison bison
TCAAGAGTCTTCTCTAGCACCACAGTTCGAAAGCATCCATTCTTCGGTGCTCAGCCTTACTTATGGTCCAACTCTCACATCCATACATGACTGACTACTGGAAACAATCATCTGTGCTGTTATTAATTCTTTCATGGGTAAAATCTGCTGCATCTGTCTGCAGAGAAGGTCACTGTGAAGTGTGATTTCTCCTGCCATGTGGTTGCTATTGGTCCTTTGCTCTTCTTTCTTATGCCTAGCCATCTCTATAAGACTGGCTCAGCTTTGCAGGTCTGCGTGAAGTGAACCTGAAGCAGGACTTTCATATGGTGCTCCCAAAGGCTAGGGACACTGGTTACTCACCTGCTCTTACTCTCCTGGTGAGGGAAACTCTGAGTGATGCTGGTTTGAAGGATGGAATGATGCCACCAAAATGACAGTGTCTTGGCACGGTCAAACTTCTTAGAGTATTCCAGATCTTTCTGGAGCTGTTTGTATTACTGATCACTGTCTACCCTTTGGTCTTATTTTTAAGAGGATGGAGGCTGTTGTCTCCTACCTCAGCATTTTGGTAATGGCACGTTTGAGGTCTTTATTCCTTGAGAGACTGGTTTTGAGTGTAGAATTTTAGACTGGCAACTATTTTTTTCCTTTCGATAA
>NW_011474105.1:0-514 GCF_000754665.1 Bison bison bison
GGCTCTGGAAATTCCAACCACAGATTCCTGCTCCACAGTCCAAACAGCACACTCCTGTGTCCCTCAGGCCCGTCAATAACTGGGAACTCTCCCTGAGTATCCAAAGGATAAGCAGGGGTGCCACGTGGCTGGATACTTTTCTCCATGGGATAAGAACCTGTTGCTGTCTGGATGCTAGGGAAGTAGGGAAAAACCCCACTGTTTGCTACAGTTGATCTCCACTGTTCAGGGACACCAGAACCTTAGGGTACAAAGCTCAATCTGTGTCTCTTTATCTCTGCTTCTGGCATAGCACTGTTTTGGACAATCCTTCTATGTGTGTACCAAGGGTTGGAGTCTGTGTGTCTCCGTCTCTCCACGTGGTGCTTTGCTGTCTGGCACTCTCTGGACACCAGTGCTCATATGAGAAGCTTATCCATGGCATGAAGGCAAGCCCTTCTCCTCCTTAGTGAGTTGCACCAATGGGAGATCTGATTTTTTTAGTCCACACGTTCAGATAGTGCTTTCTCAAACT
>NW_011474106.1:0-659 GCF_000754665.1 Bison bison bison
GGGAACAGTAAGAGGATCAAGCTAAGCCATCCATCCTATAGTCCTGATACCCAATATATGTGTTCTGCACAGAGTACAATTAGTGATGTTCCAAACTAGAAGACTCTGCAGGTAGCAGGTCCTTATGCTGCAGTTCTGGTCCATCACTGAAAGCACACAAAAAAAGGCAAACCTTGGTCATGCTCATGGCAAGGTCAGGGAAAGTATGCCTGGCACTTCAGAAGGACAGAAAGGCCCTTGTAGCCGGGTGGTCAAGGGGTTGTGTGGTCTCCCTCTTCGGCTTCTGTGTCTGGGGTTGCTGCCTGTTCTGTGTCTTGGAACCTCTGAACTCTCACTGGTCGGCCACAGGCATTTTCCTCCTGCCTCTTCTTTCTGCCAGGCATCCTTGGTGCACCATTCTGACTTCACTTAGAACTTGCTCGCTCAATGAGATAACAGGGATCGGTACCCTGACTTCAGTGCTTCTGCTGGCTGGAGTCTAGGTGGAGTCTTTCCCTATGACTTTCATGGTTTGCTATTCAACTTCCATTACCTGGTTAGGTCACTTACGACAGCTTATACTCATAAGCATACTGGCAGGTGGTTCTGCATGTGCATGTGCATGTACACAGTAACATCCCTGAGAGGAAACTTGCACATATGCAGAAGTACACGCTTTC
>NW_011474107.1:0-657 GCF_000754665.1 Bison bison bison
GGTCGGTGTCATCTGCATATCTGAGGTTATTGATATTTCTCCTGGCAATCTTGATTCCAGCTTGTGCTTCTTCCAGTCCAGAGTTTCTCATGATGTAGTCTGCATACAGGTTAAATAAGCAGGGTGACAATATACAGCCTTGACGTACTCCTTTTCCTATTTGGAACCAGTCTGTTGTTCCATGTCCAGTTCTAACTGTTGCTTCCTGACCTGCATCTGATCCCTTGGGGGTCTTCTTTGTTGGCCAGTTGCCGGACTCCTGATGTCTTGGCTTGGCTCAGGGAGGAGTTCTTAGAGCTCCCTCCCTGCCCCAGGCCTAAGGGCTGTGGTGCTGGGGCAGGTGTGTGGGGGCGGGGACCACAGCCTCCACCCAGAAGAAACTATAAAACAAAAATCCAGAACCTTCCAAACGTGACTGTTGGGGAGACTGGCCTGGGACAGGCAGAAGACCCAGCTTGAAGAGACCCAGGAAGAGGAGAAGAGGAGGAAGCAGGGCCCCAGCTGCCTCTGTGGAAGAGACCCGGGTGGCCCGGCTTGGTGATCCCAGCCCCGGTTCTTGCTCAGTAATGCATTGGAGCTGCTGTGGCTGCTCCCTTGGTCCCGAGGAGAACAGGAAGCACCCTACTTTCTCAGCACCACCGGTTCTTCTCTAAAGTG
>NW_011474108.1:0-586 GCF_000754665.1 Bison bison bison
AGGCTGTATATTGTCACCCTGCTTATTTAGCTTATATGCAGAGTACATCATGAGAAACGCTGGGCTGGAAGAAGCACAAGCTAGAATCAAGGTTGCTGGGGGAAATAATCAGTAACCTTATATATGCAGATGACACCACCCTTATGGCAGAAAGAGAAGAAGAATGAAAGAGCCTCTTGATGAAAGTGAAAGAGGAGAGTGAAAAAGTTGGCTTAAAACTCAACATTCAGAAAACGAAGATCATGGCATCTGGTCCCATCACTTCATGTTAAATAGATGGGGAAACAATGGAAACAGTGAGAGACTTTATTTTTTGGGTCTCCAAAATCACTACAGATGGTGACTGCAGCCATGAAATTAAAAGATGCTTGCTCCTGGGAAGAAAAGTTAGGACCAACCTAGTCAGCATATTAAAAAGCAGAGACATTATTTTGCCAACAAAGGTCCACATAGTCAAAGCTATGGTTTTTCCAGCAATCATGTATGGATTGAAAGGTGGACTATAAGGAAAGCTGAGTGCCAAAGAATTGATGCTTTTGAACTGTGGTGTTGGAGAAGACTCTTGAGAGTCCCTTGGACTGCGAGG
>NW_011474108.1:4849-5384 GCF_000754665.1 Bison bison bison
GCTGACCCAATGCTCTCTGAGCAATATGTCGACTCCGGCTTCTAGAAGCTTCCATCTGAAAGCAACTAACATGGGAAGGGATGTTAGGCTTCTTCTCTGCATTTTCCCTCTATCCCACCCATTTCTTTAGCTCCCTTTGCCACTGGTCTTCTGCTCCTTTCCATTGAGTCTTCGGAGGGACCACCCACAATTACAACCCTTCTTGCCCTCTCATCTAGGTCAGTCTCAGAGATGTTTCTAGTTGGAAGGATCTCTTTCTCAAGGCTGATGTTGCTACCTATGCATATCTGGTGACACTGACTTGAGCTTTCCTAAAAGTGGGAGAACAGAGAACTGGAATTCAAGCAACATGCCTGGAAGGGGAGATGTAGGGGCAAGGGTTTCCTATAACAGATTCAGGGACATGTGCCACTGAGCACTGTCAGCTGATCTGAAGGGGGTCCCCGGCTTTGGTGAAACAAACCTGATCTCATTTAGCTAGAGAAAAGTGGCATTTCTCCTTTAAGACCAGGCCCAGTGCAAATACAATATGCAG
>NW_011474109.1:0-625 GCF_000754665.1 Bison bison bison
GGTGGGGGCGGGGTTCAGGATGGGGAACACATATATACCTGTAGCGGATCCATGTCAATATATGGCAAAACCACTACAATATTGTAAAGTAATTACCTCCAATTAAAATAAATAAATGTATATTAAAAAATAAAATGAAGATAATGTGAAAAGTGAATATACCTCTATACTTCTCAAAACGTGAAAATAATGTGATAATGTGAAAATAATGAAGATAATGTGAAAATAAGTAAATTTATATTAAAAAATAAAATGGCTATTTCTAGCTAAATAGTATGTTTCTGCAATATAATCAACAGAGCTGTATGCTTATGCTACTTTAAATTGAAATTAACCTAAATAACAAAAATAGTCATTTTATATTCTTTATTCTGTAAGCGTTTTACAAAAACGCATTAAATTACATTGGTGTAATTTATAGTGCATCAATATATTGATATTATATTGATATTGATGTATCTAACATATTAAATATAAAAAAGTTAATAGTTTTTATTGTTTAATCATGGTTTACTTGTGGCAATAAAGCTCCCACTGTATTCAGAACATTACATAAAGGGAATTGGTGACTTCTGTTTGAAGCAGCCTATTAAACAATTGTATATACATATTTTACTTTTCAGTT
>NW_011474109.1:4731-5339 GCF_000754665.1 Bison bison bison
TATGCTATATACCCATATTTAGATACATTTATGAACTATAAACTACTTAATAATGCAAAAGAGGTTGGGATGCAGACATGCCAAACTGACAAAAGTCCAAATGAATGGTTCAACGGTTGTCATGACATTTCTTTTACAAAGCAAATGATCTCTGGAAAAAAATTCTGAAAAATAGATGAAAATGTGAATCCTTTTATGACAGTATGTGGCTGTCACATTTATAATAACAGACAATAATTGATGATTTATGAGATGACACCATGGCAACAAAGTCTTTCATCACTGGCACCCCTAGGTTACTTTTATATCAGGGCTTGCTGGTACCAGTGAAAAGTGTCCAACATGACATACAAGAAAGTCTACTCCTCTCTTAATCCATTCAGTTCAGTTCAGTTCAGCCGCTCAGTTGTTTCTGACTCTTTGCGACCCCATGAAATTGCAGCATGCCAGGCCTCCCTGTCCATCACCAACTCCTGGAGTTTACTCAAACTCATGTCCATCAAGTCCATGATGCCATCAGCCATCTCATCCTCTGTCATCCCCTTCTCCTCCTGCCCCCAATCCCTCCCAGCATCAGGGTCTTTTCCAATGAGTCAACTCTTCGCATG
>NW_011474110.1:0-670 GCF_000754665.1 Bison bison bison
ACTACAGAATGACAGCTACACAAAAGCTCCTAGGGCAGGCCAAAGAAAGACTATGTTGAGGGACATGGGCCACTTGATGTCAAAGGAATGGAATGTGCCTGCCACAGTGATCGCTGAGGCTCTGTACCACATGAATATTCCATGTTTCAAACAGGCTGTTGGCTAAGATGCTTGATATATGTGCACTTTTTCCCATGACCACAGAGACAAATTCATTGCCTTAAAACTTACATAGCATCTTCTAGCTGCTAGTCCGTGTGCTGAGCCCTGCTGAGGGAGGTGAAGAATCATACATAGCCCCAAGTCTGGAGATGCATGCAGCTCACAGTCCAACGGGGAGAAAGAAAATAAACATCCCTCAGTTCAGTTCAGTCGCTCAGTCATGTCTGACTCTTGGTGACCTCATGGACTTCAGCACGCCAGGCCTCCCTGTCCATCACCAACTCCTGGAGTTTACTCAGATTCATGTTCACTGAGTCAGTGATGTCACCCAACCATCTCATTCTCTGTCACCCCCATCTCCTCCCACCTTCAATCTTTGCCATCATCACGATCTTTTCCAGTGAATCAGTTCTTCACATTAGGTGGCCAAAGTATTAGAGTTTCAGCTTCAGCATCAGTCCTTCCAATGAATATTCAGGACTGATTTCCTTTAGGATGGACTGGTTGA
>NW_011474111.1:0-633 GCF_000754665.1 Bison bison bison
AAGCAATATGTACTGGTGTAGAAAAAAAAAACAGATCCCAAGGAAAATAATAGTGATTTAATATATATGTTGAAGTTGGAACAACAAGCCAATAAGGAAAACAAGCGTTTTTAAGTAAATAGTGCTGAAAAAATGGTTACATTCCCACTTCACACCACAAATAAAAAGTGATTTCTGATGGATTTAAAAGCCTAAATATAAGAGGTAAAACCAAAAAGGTATTGAAAGAAAATGTAGAATACCATTAGGTCTTGGAGAGGACAGGGATCAGACTAAAAATAAAACCTTCAAGCCATACAAATTGATAGGTTCAATTAAATAAAAGTAAGGATTTCTATTCATAAAATGATATCATTGGGAATAAAAAGATAAATGACCAAGAGGTGAATATATATGTGATGTCTAAAACCAAACCAACAAGACGGGATAGTTCAGAAAGAAGACAGGAGTTCAAATTTTAAAAAAAAGAAAAGAAAAAAAAAGAGAAAGTATTTAAACAAGCAATTTGCATAATATCCAATAAACCTGAGGATGGATGCCCAAACTCGCAGGTAATCAAGGATACGCAAATTGCAAAATACAATAAGATTCTCTTAGACCCTATCAGTTTAGAAAGTATTAGAAACTGTGAAA
>NW_011474112.1:0-569 GCF_000754665.1 Bison bison bison
GAGCGACTGATCTGATCTAATCTGATAATGGTCTTTGTCCATATGTATTGTATCTTATAGAGTTTTCTCTGCCCTAAAAATTCTTTGTGTGCTGCCTATTATCTATCCCTCCCTCCCCAACCCCTGGAAACCACTGAGATTTTTTACAGTCTCCATAGTTTTGTCTTTTCCAAAATGTTATATAGTTGGAATGATATAATATATAGACTTTTCAGATCATCTTTCACTTAGCAATATGCTTTTAAATTTCCTCTATGTCTCTCATCTTTTCATGGCTTGATGGCTCATTTCTTTTTAGTGATGAATAATATTCCATTGTCTAGATGTACCAATTGGTTTGCCTGTTGAAGGACATCTTGATTGCTTCCAGATTTTGGCAATCATGAATAACGATGCTGTAAACATCCATGCACAGGTTTTTGTGTGGTATAAGTCTTTACTCTTTTGGGTAAATACCACGAAGCATGATTCCTGGATCATATGATGAGAGGATGTTTAGTTTTGTAAGAAACTGCCCAACAGTCTTGCAAAGTGGCTGTAGTATTTTGCATTCCTACAAACAGTGAATA
>NW_011474113.1:0-630 GCF_000754665.1 Bison bison bison
TTTTTTGCATTTCTTTTCCATGGGGACAGTCTTGATCCCTGTCTCCTGTACTCTGTCACGAACCTCCATCCATAGTTCATCAGGCACTCTGTCTATCAGATCTAGTCCCTTAAATCTGTTTATCACTTCCACTGTATAATCATAAGGGATTTGATTTAGGTCATACCTGAATGGTCTAGTGGTTTTCCCTCACTTTCTTCAGTTTAATCTCAATTTGGCTACAAGTTCACGATCTGAGCCACAGTCAGCTCCTGGTCTTGTTTTTTCTGACTGTATAGGGCTTCTCCCTTTTTGGCTGCAAAGAATATAATCAATCTGATTTTGGTGTTGACCATCTGGTGAGGTCCATGTACAGAGTCTTCTCTTGTGTTGTTTGAAGAAAGTATTTGCTATGACCAGTGCATTCTTTTGGCAAAACTCTATTAGCCTTTGCCCTCCTTCATTCTGTACTCCAAGGCCAATTTGCCTGTTACTCCAGGTATTTCTTGACTTCCTACTTTTGCATTCCAATCCCCTGTAATGAAAAGGATATATTTTTTGGGTGTTAGTTCTAAAAGGTCTTGTGGGCCTTCATAGAACCATTCAACTTCAGCTTCTTCAGCATTACTGATTGGGGCATAGGCTTTGATT
>NW_011474113.1:1903-2593 GCF_000754665.1 Bison bison bison
AGGTTCCTATGCCATATTGCTCTTTACAGCATTGGACCTTGCTTCTATCACCAGTCATATCCACAAGTGGGTATTGTTTATGCTTTGACTCCATCCCTTCATTCTTTCTGGAGTTATTTCTCCACCGATCTCCAGTAACATATTGGGCATCTACCGACCCGGGGAGTTCCCCTTTCAGTATCCTATCATTTTGCCTTTTCATACTGTTCATGGGGTTCTCAAGGCAAGAATACTGAAGTGGTTTGCCATTCCCTTCTCCAGTGGACCACATTCTGTCAGACCTCTCCACCATGACCCTCCCATCTTGCGTGGCCCCACACGGCATGACTTAGTTTCATTGAGTTAGACAAGGCTGTGGTCCATGTGATCAGATTGGCTAGTTTTCTGTGATTATGGTTTCAGTGTGTTTGCCCTCTGATGCCCTCTTGCAACACTTACCATCTTACTTGGCTTTCTCTTACCTTGGATGTGGGGTATCTCTTCACAGCTGCTCCAGCAAAGGGCAGCCACTGCTCCTTACCTTGGAGGAATAGTATCTCCTCATGGCTGCCCCTCCTGACCTTGAAGGTGGAGTAGCTACTCTAATCCCTCCTGTGCCCATGCAGCTGCTGCTCCTTGGATGTGGGGTTGCTCCTCTTGGCTGCCTCCCCTGACCTCAGGCGTGGGGTAGCTCCTCTCAGCCGCCACCCT
>NW_011474113.1:3157-3548 GCF_000754665.1 Bison bison bison
CTAAAATAGGAAAGGAAATAATCTCCCAAGTCCCAGAAACGTAGAAAGTCCCAAACAGGAAAGACCCAAATGAGTCATGTTTGGGTCAAAAATCAAACACAAAGAACAAATGTTAAAAGCAGCAAGGGAAAAACAACAAATAACACATCAGGGGATTCCCAAAAGGATAACAGCTGATCTTTCAATAGAAACTCTTCAGGCCAGAAGGGAATGGCAGGACGTACTAAAAGTGATGAAAGGGAAAAACCTACAACCCAAATCACTCTACCCAGCAAGGATCTCATTCAGATATGAAGGAGAAATCAAAAGCTTCACAGACAAGCAAAAGCTGAGAGAATTCAGCACCACCAAACCAGCTCTTCAACAAATATTAAAAGATCTTCTCTAGACA
>NW_011474113.1:3648-4208 GCF_000754665.1 Bison bison bison
AAACCCTCTCACTGCCAGGTCTGTGGGGACTTTTGGAATCTCAGAGGGCAACATAACCAGGAGGATAAATAAATAAAACCCACAGATGATGTGCCTAATGGCAGTTCCCAGCAAAAAAGTAGCCCAGACACTTGCATCTGCCACCAGCAATCGGGGGCTGAACAGGGAGGCACAGACTGCATTGCTTAGGGTAAGGACTGTGACTGAATGCCCTGAGGGCAATCTGAGGGAGCTAACGTGAGACAGAAACCCAAACTGTGAGATAGCCAGAGAGAGAGAGAGAAAAAAAAAAAGAGAGAGAGAGAGAAAACTTTCCTGCAAAAAGCCCTAACCCAAGGCATTGCTGTGCCCGCTCACAAAGCAAAAGACTGAGTGAATACCAGAGGAGGGCTAGCCAGCAGCCAACCGGCCCAATCTCTACCAGAGGCAGGGAGGCAGGCGGGCAGCAGCCAGAGCGTGAAAGGGGCAAATTCAGCCCCAGAGATCGCATCATCCACCAAACTGCAGGCAGGCTCCCAGTTGCCAACCAAGCCTTCCTGGGATCCTGAATGGATGACATC
>NW_011474113.1:4308-5527 GCF_000754665.1 Bison bison bison
TTTTTAAGTCCTCTATTACTCCTTTAATTTTCATTTTTATAACCTACTGCTGCTGCTGCTAAGTCATGACAGTTGTGTCTGACTCTGTGTGACCCCATGGACTGCAGCCCACCAGGCTCCTCCATCCATGCGATTTTCCAGGCAAGAGTACTGGGCTGGGTTGTCATTGCCTTCTCTGTTATAACCTTGCAAAAAAAAAACAACAACTCTATTTTTAAAGCAAACTTCATATATATATTTTATAATCTTTGTGATTTTGTTTTGTTTATTTTTTTAATATTGTATTTTTGAGAGTCTAACCTCTACTCTAGATTTTTAATCTTTGCTTTTTGGTATTTGTTATTAATTTTGAACATTTAAGAATCCAATCTTCAGTACCCGTTTTTACTTGGGAGTCTGATTACTGGCTTGATTGCCCTCTCCCCCTTTTAAATCTCCTTTTTCTTCCCTAGGTCACATCTATCTCCTCCCTCCCCCTTATTTTCTCTACCCAACTCTGTGACTCTCTTTGGGTATTCCGGGCTGTGAAGAACACTTAAGAAACTGATTACTGGCTAAATCTGTCTCTTTCCTTTTGACCCTCACTTTTCTCGTCCTGGTAACCTCTATTTCCTTCCTCCCTATTCTTTTCTCTATGTAACTCTGTGAACCACTCTGGGTGTTTCAGGCTGTGGAGATCACATAGGCAATTAATTACTGGATAGATTGCTCTCTACCCTTTTAATTCTCCCTCTTCTCCTCCTGGTCACCTCTATCTCAATCCTCCCTCTTCTCTTCTCCATGTAACACAGTGAACCTTTCTGGGTGTCCCTCATTGTGGTGAATCTTTTCTCCATTAACCTAGATGTTTTATCATTGGTGCTGTATGGATGGAGAAGTCTTGAGGCTACTTTAAGAATAAGAATGAAAACCAGAGGCAGGAGGTTTAAGTCCAAAACCTGAAAACACCAGAGAACTCCTGATTCCAGGGAACATTAACTGATAAGAGTTCATCCAAAAGTCTCCATAACTACCCTGAAACCAAGCTTCACCCAAGATACAAGTTCCAGAGCAAGACATACCATGCATATTCCCCTGAAACACAGCAACATAGCCCTGACCTTTAATATACAGGCTGCCCAAAGCCACACCAAACCCATAGACATCTCAAAACTCACTACTGGACACTTCAATGCACTCCAGAGAGAAGAAATCCAGCTCCACCAACCAGAACACCAAC
>NW_011474113.1:6792-8023 GCF_000754665.1 Bison bison bison
GTAAATAGGCAATGGGATCATACTTATCAATAATTACCTTAAATGTAAATGGGTTGAATGCCCCAACCAAAAGACAAAGACTGGCTGAATGGATACAAAAAAAATACCCCTATATATGCTGTCTACAAGAGACCCACTTCAAAACAAGGGACACATGCAGACTGAAAGTGAAGGGCTGGAAAAAGATATTTCACACAAATGCAGACCAAAAGAAAGCAGGAGTAGCAATACTCATAACAGATAAAATAGACTTTGAAATAAAGGCTGTGAAAAGAGACAAAGAAGGACACTACATAATGATCAAAGGATCACTCCAAGAAGATATAACAATTATAAATATATATGCACCCAACATAGGAGCACCACAATATGTAAGGCAAATGCTAACAAGTATGAAAGGGGAAATTAACAATAACACAGTAAGAGTGGAAGACTTTAATACCCCACTCACACGTATGGATAGATCAACTAAACAGAAAATTAGCAAGGAAACACAAACTTTAAATGATACAATGGACCAGTTAGACCTCATTGATATATATAGGACATTTCACCCCCAAACAATGAATTTCACTTTTTCTCAAGTGCACACGAAACCTTCTCCAGGATAGATCACATCCTGGGCCATAAATCTAGTCTTGGCAAATTTGAAAAAATTAAAATCATTCCAAGCTTCTTTTCTGATCACAATGCAATGACAGGAAAAAAATATTAAAAATTCCAACATATGGAGGCTAAACAACACACTTCTGAATAAGCAACAAATCACAGAAGAAATAAAAAAGAAATAAAAATATGCATAGAAACTAATGAAAACGAAAACACAACAACCCCAAAGCTATAGGACAGTGTAAAAGCAGTGCTAAGGGGAAGGTTCATACCAATACAGGCTTACCTCAAGAAACAAGAAGAAAGTCAAATAAAAAACCTACCTCTCCACTTAAAGCAACTAGAAAAGTAAGAAATGAAGAACCGCAGGGTTAGTAGAAGGAAAGAAATCATAAAAATTAGGGCAGAAATAAATGAAAAAGAAACAAAGCAGACTATAGCAAAAATCAATAAAGCTAAAAGCTGGTTCTTTGAGAAGATAAATAAAATTGACAAATCATTAGCAAGACTCATCCAGAAAGAAAGGGAGAAGAATGAAATCAATACAATTAGCAATGAAAATGGAGAAATCACAACAGACAACACAGAAATAAAAAGGATCATAAGAGACTACTATCAGCAA
>NW_011474113.1:8271-8647 GCF_000754665.1 Bison bison bison
CCCAATGTTCATCGCAGCACTGTTTATAATAGTCAGGACATGAAAGCAACCTAGATGTCCATCGGCAGGTGAATGGATCAGAAAGCTTTGGTACATATACACAGTGGAGTATTACTCAGCTATTAAAAATAATGTATTTGAATCTGTTCTAATGAGGTGGATGAAAGTGGAGCCTATTATACAGAGTGAAATAAGTCAGGACGAAAAACACCAATACAGTATACTAATGCATATATATGGAATTTAGAATAGTAACGATGGTAACGATGGTATATATAATGCATACATATGGAATTTAGAATGGTAACGATGACCCTATATGCAAGACAACAAAACAGACACAGATGTAAAGAACAGTCTTTTGGACTCTGTGGAA
>NW_011474113.1:8747-10194 GCF_000754665.1 Bison bison bison
AATTCTAGCAAAACAGAATCCAACAACATATTAAAAGGATCATACATCATAACCAAGTGGGCCTTATCCCAGGGATGCAAGGATTCTTCAATATCCTCAATTCAATCAATATAATAACCACATTAACAAATTGAAAGATAAAAACCATATGATTATCTCAATAGATGCAGAAAAAGCCTTTAACAAAATTCAACATCCATATATGATAAAAACTCTCCAGAAATCAGGAATTGAAGGAACATACCTCAACATAATAAAAATCTACATATGACAAACCTCAACATAATAAAAATCTACATATGACAAACCGACAGCAAACATTATCCTCAATGGTGAAAAATTGAAAGCATTTCCTGTAAAGTCAGGAACAAGACAAGGGTGCCCACACTCAGCACTACTGTACAACATAGTTTTTCTAGTTTTAGCCACAGCAATCAGAGAATAAAAAGGAATAAAAGGAATCCAGGTTGGAAAAGAAGAAATAAAACTCTCACTGTTTGCAGATGACATGATCTTCTACACAGAAAACCCTAAAGACTCCATCAGAAAATTATCAGAGCAACTCAATGAGTACAGTAAAGTTGCAGGATATAAAATTAACACACATAAATCCCTTGCATTCCTATACACTAACAATGAGAAAACAGAACGAGAAATTAAGGAAACAATCCCATTCACCATTGCAACGAAATGAATAAAATACTTAGCAATAAATCTACCTAAAGAAACAAAAGACATATATATATATAGAAAACTATAAAACACTGATGAAATAAACCAAAGAGGACACAAATAGATGGAGAAATATACCATGTTCATGGATTGGAAGGATCAATATAGTGAAAATGAGTATACTACCTAAAGCAACGTATAGATTCAATGCAATCCCTATCAAGCTACCAACGGTATTTTTCAGAGAACTAGAACAAATAATTTCCAAATGTGTATGGAAATACAAAAAACCTTGAATAGCCAAAGCAATCTTGAGAAAGAAGAATGGACCTGGAGGCATCAAGCTGCTTGACTTCAGGCTATATTACAAAGCTACAGTCATCAAGACAGTATGGTACTGGTACAAAGACAGAAATTTAGATCAATGGAACAAAATAGAAAGCCCAGAGATAAATCCACGCACCTATGGACACCTTATCTTTGACAAAGGAGGCAAGAATATACAGTGGAAAAAAGGCAATCTCTTTAACAAGGGTGCTGGGAAAAGTGGTCAACTGCCTTGTAAAAGAATGAAACTAGAACACTTTCTAACACCACACACAAAAATAAACTCGGAATGGATTAAGGATCTAAACGTACATCTACAAACCATAAAACTCCTAGAGGAAAACATAGACAAAACCCTCTCTGACATAAACCACAGCAGGGCCCTCTATGACCCACCTTCCAGAGTAATGGAAGCGAAAGCAAAAATAAGCAAATGGGACCTAATTAA
>NW_011474113.1:10993-13554 GCF_000754665.1 Bison bison bison
CCAGTCCAGGTTCGATGCATGAGGCAGGGTGCTCAGGGCTGGTGTATTGGGATGACCCTGAGGGATGGGATGTGAATGGAAGTGGGAGGGGGGTTCAGGATGTGGAACACATGTACACACATGGCTGATTCGTGTCAGTGTATGGCGAAACCCACTACAATATTGTAAAGTAATTAGCCTCCAATTAAAATAAGTAAATTAAAAATATAAAATAAATAAATAAGATAAATACAGGACAGCTGAATGTGTAACCTTAAAAAAAAAAAAGTGTGTCTTGCAAAAGGAGGAAACTGGAGCAAGTATATGTCAGGAATAAGCAAGGGGGTGCCTCAGAAGCTTGTCATAAACAGCCTTGAGGCATTTATGAGGCATGGGGTGCCTAATTTGGGCATTTCTCTAGTTGACTTAAGTGGCCAAAACAAAGATGGAATATCCCTATCTCCAACACATACATGTTATCCTCTGATAAAAGTTGGCCCTGGACTTTATTGCTGAAGGAATCTAATGGGTTCATGGGTATTCCTTAGATGGAAGGTGCTTTTTTTACAACCTTTTATCTAGCCCCTAACCTTTTACTGCACCAGAAACTGGGATTGACTATGGTGCTAGTGGAAGTTCAAACTCCCACCATTCTGCTCTTCAGCTCTCCATCTCAACTAGCTGGGGCTGGACACAGGGCAGGAAGATGGGAAATGTGGTCCAAGCAGGCCAGGTGGAGCATGTCAGTAACAAAGAAGTGAATCTTCAAAGATGTTGGCAACTGGAAACAAAATGTCATGGGCTTAGTTTTCTTAGTAACTGTTTTCAAATTTTTGTAAGGGTAAGGGTATAAAGATGACCTCTGTATGGAGATTGTCTTCTCTCGTGCTCAGGGATGAATATTGGCTTCACATTATTCCTCTGTAAACTCTAGTGGGTCCTATAGACATTTTCGAAGCCGTGCTGCTCATGCAGGTGGCTGAGAGCTGCTGGTGATGTGCTGAGGGCTGGGGTACTAGGAGTAAATGCCACTGTTGGGGCAGAATGGAGAACAGCAAGCAATTATTCAGTGATGGTGAATCTGAGCTTAATGTCAGCAAGAAGTATAATAGATGAAGTACTCTCTTGCTACGCTCTGATTATTCCCAGGTTGTGGTTCATAGGCTAGAAAGACAGAGATGGAGAGGGCACAGGACAACTTTTCATTGTATCATCACCCAATCCTGCTGTGGCTTTAGGAGGACACTCATGTCAGTCAGTTCATGATGATTATGTCCAGGAGTTCATACATTGAAAACCAGATGGTGGATCTCACTGGGAGACTAGTTATTCACTTGAGTTTTGGTGTTTGATTTCTTAGGTTTGAGTCCCAGCTCTGAAACTTACCTTGGGTAAGAAATTTAACCAGTTGGTGCCTCAGGTTTTTTAATGTGGGGATAATAATAACCCATATATTTTAGAACTTCTGTGAAGGTTAAATGTGAGCATTATGTGAAGCACACATTTCAATGCCTAGACCATAGTAAATGTTCACTCAATAAAGAGAAGCTATTATACTGTAGCTTTTTCAGGTCTGTCTTCACCCCAATGCATGTGTCACAGAGGGATATATATTAGAAGGCATCAGGCCAAAAGCAAAGCCGTTGAGGGTACTGGGAAGCCATACTTTTTTAAAGGGATGTGGTTCCCTGCCAGAATAACATTAGGCAGAAGGAATGTACTTCTCTGTAGGCTTTTTTCTTGGGAGCACATTTATATTCTTGGGACTCCTAAGCCGGCTCTTCCCTTTTTCATGGTGCTGCCATGTATGGACATCTATACATTGCACCTTTTGGATGAATATAGCTACCTGCCTGCTGTGGACACATCTACTCTTCTTTCTGGATGGAACACAAACATCTCCGGGTGAGCAACGTGGTTACTTGCTCAGGATGTGAAAGAGTATCTGGAGTCAGGGCTGCCTGTAGGACCCAGAGGTCAAAAGCAGTGTCTCAGGCTCTTGGAGTTGTCAGCGTTATGGAATTTCAAGCACAGAAAGCTAGGATTAAGGTGATGTATGGAGGAGAAGGGTGGAGACATAACTGCTGCTGCCCTGAGTGTGAAAAGCAATGTGATGGAAGGTTCTGTAACAGGTGCACCACATCATCAGCAGTGGGGGCAGCTTCTGCCCAGATGGCAGAGTAAGTGGGTAAGGGCCAGATCTGAAACTTCCCAAAGACCCTGAACATGCTGTGAATTAGAAACAATAGGTGACAGCTTCCATTAGCACTACCAGAAAAAATGAAGGCTCAGAGCACAACTGGGCACAAAGGTACAATAGGGTGACTAACCATCCCAGCTTGCCTAGGTCTGAGGAATTTTCTGATCTGTGTTCGTTTATCACAGATCAGGAAATATCTCAGTAATCCAAGTCTGTGCCCCAACCACTAATGCTGAAGAAGCTGAAGTTGAACAGTTCTATGAAGACATACAAGAGCTTCTAGAACTAAACCAAAACAAACAACAACAAAAAAGATGTCCTTTTCATCACCACCCTTATGGCAGAAATTGAAGAGAAAGTGATGATGAAAGTGATAGAGTGA